>NC_043962.1:12786987-13069487 GCF_902148855.1 Sphaeramia orbicularis | reverse complement strand
ATCATATTTGATACATTGGGTCTCAATGTTCAAATATTATTATTTTGGAACAAACAAAAATATAATATAGCACAAACATGTCTAACAAATTGGTAATTCCTTTTCAAAATTGGCCTCCTTCTGCCTCCTTCCTCATTAATTTAATCTTGTAGTGTCACTGGAAAGGCCTCTGGTGAATGAATTCCTCCCCCCTGGTGGATTATCTGTGTTTTGCATGTATCTAATTGTATACATCAGGTTTTTCAAGAAAAAAAAATATCACACTGATCATGTAGAGGGCTTCAAAACTCATGTATCAAATATGATATGTTTGGCATTATAAGGTTAAAAGGTATTAAATTTGATATGGTAGGTCTTCAGTTATGTTGCCATAAACTTGTTGGTTGTATTGTGTTTAAATGTGTCTGTTAAATGTCCAAGCTGCAAAGAAAGTAAAGTTAGTTGACTCAGTTCACCCCGTTCCAACCCAACAATTTATTTTGAAATTAGGAACCAATTATCGCTAACTTTGCAAAACATTCAGCCCAACACATGCAGCCATTAGTCATATATGTCGCTTGAGAAAGCTGACTTTGGGAAGTTTAAGGGACAGCTCACAAGTGAAAAGTAAGCATGAGGAAGTGAAAATTTTATAATACCAATCAGTTCAACTTACAACAATGGAGTAAATAAGTGCATTTTCCTAAATTCTAGGGGTCACGAATTTTTGCCAGTATGGCTTTGAAATAAGCATTAAATTCTGTTCTAAGTAATCTTAAAAAGGTCTTAAAAAGTCTTAAATGTAACCTGTAGGAACCCTGTATAACCTAAATGGAGTCCATAACACAACTGTGACGGTGCTTTTGACAAACGTCGTGTTGGGATCGCATTTACAGTAATCAAAGTACATCTGAATGTAAAAAGTGTCACATATCACATTAGCATGGTATTTAACTCAATTCAGCTTTTATTTTATCCTGACTAATAAGAGTATGAAAAATAAGGATAGGAAAACAGTTGAAAGGTGTTAAGAAGCTGCAAAGCTGCTCTGAACATAAGGACCTACAAGAAATATTAGCTTAAGAATATATTTTTTATAAAGCTAAACTATTACTTTAAGCAACATTTCCTGTGATATTGTAATATTAAACATCCTGAAGCCTTTCACCTTCTTTTGTTAACAATACTTTTACTGTAAAGACTACCCTAGGAATGAATTTTGGGAAGTACAGCTGCTTTATCTTTAAAATTGTTGATATTTCAAATGACTTTACACTGAAAACCAAAGATAAATACAGACATTAATTACTTTAACTCTTATTTATATATTTATTTTTAAAGAATTAGTCATGTGCCTGAATTTATCAACAGTTGGGTGGACTTGAAGAATGCTTTGTAACTTATTTTTCACTGATCTGCCTTGGTGGAGGTCTGCACTCTACTTGTGCTTTTCTAGAAAAGACAGTGCAAACCTCCACCAAGGCAGATCAGTGCCCCCACCCACCCCTCCACCCACGATCAACACCAAAATTTAATCATTTGTTCCTTGTGTCAGTATCAACATTTCCTGAAATTTTCATCCAAATCTGGGGTAGTGATCTGCCTTGGCGGAGGTCTGCGCTCTCCGAGTGCTTCTAGTTATTTTACGCTTCCTTGAATTTTCATTTTTATATTACGTTGTGCAAAGAAGTCAGTTAGTAGCAATCAGGAAGCTTGTATCATTTCCATATTTGAAATAAATCAATAAAAAAAGTATAGATAACCAAAGTTTCTACTTAACTAAAGTAATGAAGTATTTGTACTTTGTTACTTAACACCTCTTATTGTGGCGTATAAACTAAAAAAACAATCCAAACGCCGTGGCAGGCTAAGACATGGGGGTTTACACTGAAGACGCGTCAGACTCACCATTACAAACGTTCATGAGGTTTATTATCCACATCACAAGCATAGGAAACAAGCACTTACTTCAATCGTCATGTATTCAATGCTGTGCAAAGATACCTTCATGGCCAGTGACAAAGACAATGGTGACGGTGATAACGATGATAATGACGGTAAACAGAAAGTTTCTCCCCAGGCTCACCCCGCCGCCATGATCCAGGCCACTTATACACCCAGGCAGAGGTGGGTAGTAATGCATTACATTTACTCAGTTACATTTACTTAAGTAACTTTTTAGATTAATTGTACTTTTAAGAGTATTTTTAATATGACATACTTTTTACTTTTACTCAAGTATATTTATGTAGAAGAAACACTACTTCTACTCTATTACAATGGTGCGTATTCTACTTGTTACTTTTATTTTTGGTCATTTGTAAATGGATGAACCATTTGTTTTGTTTTGTTAGAAAGATTTCCGCCTAAAACTCACATGACTCACATGAGTTAAAGAAATTCGACAGAAAGGGAAGATATGTTAAGATAAAGATATCTAGACTAACTCGTATAAGTAAATAGAAAAACATGCACAGTATCTGCCTCCATAAGAACAGACTAGAAATTTTAAAGTGATGGAACCAGCAATGATTATTGTGAGGTATAGTTGTAACTAGCTGTAATGTTCCCATATATATTCTATATATTTTATTTTAACATTTCATTTATTAATTGTTGAATTTAAAAGAACAATAAATATGATGTTTCTCAGGAAGTACTCAGTACTTGAGTAATTTTTTCATTAAGTACTTTTTTACTTTTACTTGATTAATTATTTAGATGACTACTTTTTATTTGTACTTGAGTAATATGTTTCTAAAGTAACAGTACTTTTACTTGAGTCTAATTTTTGGCTACTCTACCCACCTCTGCACCCAGGTGAGCGCAGAGACTTAATAGACAACACCACACCCACAGTGCCACATGTAACAGGTGCCAATATCATCATGTCACACAAATAAGAAAAAAAACAAAACAAAAAAAAACACAGTGCTTATGGCTCCTACACCTCCGATGCTAATAGAAGTGATAGAGGAGTAGCGGAGAATAAGGAGGAGTGGATGAACAGATTGGAAAGAGAGGAACGCTGGGCCGTTCTGCTGAGAAGGAGAGGAAGAGTGGCATGTGGCTGGATGGTATCCTTGGGAAAGTTTGCAGCTCACTCTCCCACTCTCTGGATCTTAGCTGGGGACAAATACCACATGGAGCTGAGAGGAAGCCCGCTGGAGTGTGCAGGGCCACGAGCACACAGGAATGTTTCACTTCAAATGGAAAATGTTCACAGCTGTTAGTTAGGCTATCTTTCTTACTCTGTTTCTCTATCTCACCTCTCACTGTGTAAAGAGCTTGTTGCTATGTCACTCCCATCCTTATGCGCTTCTAATATTAGTATTTTTAGCATGCTGTGGCGCAGTTTTTCCTCTTCTTCCCCCACAGTTTTACACATTAGTTGTCTTGTCATGGACACCCAACAGCAACAGTCCCGTCGTCCAAGTTGTTTCCAAACACATAGTTAACGAAACCACATGCTTGACAATGTGTGGCATTTAAATACCGGAAGCCTTTGCCTGACCCACAAACAAAAATGACAACAACAACAACAACAACACGGGCCACAGCCACATCAAGCTGTCTGGAGTTTGATGAGTCTGGTTTGGCTGCACTTGAGATAGATTTCCACAGATTTCGGGCTATTGTGGCTGCAAATGAGCCCTGCCTCAATAATTCTGCTTGTTGGAGGTTCTGCCACACACACAGTACCGCACAAGCTATTTTTTTTTTAATGCCGTGCATGATCATATTGGCTTGCAGATTGTGGGGAAAAGTTGCCCATTTGCACTCAGGTGTAGAGCAAACAAACACTCACACACTTCCCAGCAGCAGCCACTTTCCCTGAGGGATGAAACCAGAGCAGGCCTCTGATCCAGTCAGACTGCAGGTGGATACAGTAAGTACTGTACGAGCCAGAATGTCCCCCCCCCACCCTTGTTGTGCGAATTAGAGCTGGAAAAGAGTGCCTATAAACGTTAATATAATAGCCATCATAGTCTAAATCAGTGTTTTTTTGGCTCGTGACCCCATTTTAACATCATGAACTTCTGGCAGACATTCAAAATGGAGATTTTTTTTTGCTAAAACTAATCTGTTTTTGGTCATGTAATAGTTTGCTATACTATATTGCAAATAAAAGCTAATTTTAGACGACATTTAGTCTATATAATGTATATTATTATGGACTACAGTGGTTTTGACGCTGACACTTTTTCTGCTTTAACAAGTCAAACTGTCTACTGTGAAAAAGTTCCATGAACCACAGAATTCAGACTACAGTATTTAACATTTGGGTAACAAAATAAGAAACATGAGTTAAATCAGGTGTGTCATCCAACCCTGTGAGGTTATGTTGACTTTAACCTGTGAACTTTGGTCTCTAAGATCTCTTCAGTGAATTCTTGAGTGTGAGTGAATGTTGAAGACATTTCATTAACCTGTTCATTGTGTTTTAAGTATCACCAACCAACCAACCAAACTGTTTTATAGCTGATGCAGCTAAAAACAACTGGGCGCAAGATATATTTTTTGTTTGACTTCTATTCTTGTAATTACCTCAAATCAGTGGCTCCCAACCTTTTTTGACTCGTGATCCCAGTTTAACATCACAAATTTCTGGCAACCCCAGACATTCAAAACAGATTTTTTTTTTTTTTTGCTAAGATTAATTTGTTTTTGATCATGTAATAGTTTGCTATACTATGTTGCAAATAAACATTGATTTTAGGCAACATTTAGTCTATATAATGTATATTATTATGGACTACAGTGGTTTTGATACTGACACTTTTTCTGCTTTAACAAGTCACACTGTCTGCTGTGAAAAAGTTCCATGAACCACAGAATTCAGGATACAGTATTTAACATTTGGGTAACAAAATAAGAAACATGAGTTAAATCAGGTGTGTCATCCAACCCTGTGAGGTTATGTTGACTTTAACCTGTGAACTTTGGTCTCTAAGATCTCTTCAGTGAATTCTTGAGTGTGAGTGAATGTTGAAGACATTTCATTAACCTGTTCATTGTGTTTTAAGTATCACCAACCAACCAACCAAACTGTTTTATAGCTGATGCAGCTAAAAACAACTGGGTGCAAGATATATTTTTTGTTTGACTTCTATTCTTGTAATTACCTCAAATCAGTGGCTCCCAACCTTTTTTGACTCGTGATCCCAGTTTAACATCACAAATTTCTGGCAACCCCAGACATTCAAAACAGATTTTTTTTTTTTTTTTTGCTAAGATTAATTTGTTTTTGATCATGTAATAGTTTGCTATACTATGTTACAAATAAACATTGATTTTAGGCAACATTTAGTCTATATAATGTATATTATTATGGACTACAGTGGTTTTGATACTGACACTTTTTCTGCTTTAACAAGTCACACTGTCTGCTGTGAAAAAGTTCCATGAACCACAGAATTCAGGATACAGTATTTAACATTTAGGTAACAAAATAAGAAACATGAGTTAAATCAGGTGTGTCATCCAACCCTGTGAGGTTATGTTGACTTTAACCTGTGAACTTTGGTCTCAAAAATCTCTTCAGTGAATTCTTGAGTGTGAGTGAATGTTGAAGACATTTCATTAACCTGTTCATTGTGTTTTAAGTATCACCAACCAACCAACCAACCAAACTGTTTTATAGCTGATGCAGCTAAAAACAACTGGGTGCAAGATATATTTTTTGTTTGACTTCTATTCTTGTAATTACCTCAAATCAGTGGCTCCCAACCTTTTTTGACTCGTGATCCCAGTTTAACATCACAAATTTCTGGCAACCCCAGACATTCAAAACAGATTTTTTTTTTTTTTTTTTTTTTTGCTAAAATTAATTTGTTTTTGATCCTGTAATAGTTTGCTATAAAATGTTGCAAATAAACATTGATTTTAGGCAACATTTAGTCTATATAATGTATATTATTATGGACTACAGTGGTTTTGATACTGACACTTTTTCTGCTTTAATAAGTCACACTGTCTGCTGTGAAAAAGTTCCATGAACCACAGAATAGAATAGAATAGAATAGAATAGAATAGAATAGAATAGAATAGAATAGAATGCCTTTATTGTCATTATACATATACAACGAAATTAAAAGAGACAACTCTCTAGTGGTACGTAGTGCAAAACAGTTTAAAAGAAAAGTGTAAATATATATACAGAATAAAAACAACCATGTCAATCAACCAAAAAACAGTAGAGATAAATGCATATTGCCCTTTGACCCTGGCTGGACACTAAGGATATATGTTAAATATATATCCTTATTTGAGGTATTGTCACTGCACTGTGTTCACTACCCATATTGCACTTGGGTAAAACATGCTGCTAAATCTGCAGGTGCAGGCCTGGATAGATCTGTGTTCAATGAACCACAGAATTCAGACTACAGTATTTAACATTTAGGTAACAAAATAAGAAACATGAGTTAAATCAGGTGTGTCATCTAACCTTGTGTTATAATCTGTAATCGTGAGTTCTGCCCATAAACATGTTTTGTAGGTTATGTTGACTTTAACCTGTCAACTTTGGTCTCTAAAAACTCCAGTGAATTCTTGAGTGCGAGCAATGTTGAAGACATTTCATTAACCTGTTCATCATGTTTTAAGCATCACCAAACAACCAACCAACAAACTGTTTTATAGTTGATACAGCTAGAAACAACTGGGCGCAAGGTATATTTTTTTGTTTTGACGTCTATTCGTATAATTATCTCAAATGCATCTAAATCAGTGGTTCCCAACCTTTTTTGGCTCATGACCCCATTTTAACATCACCCCACAAATTCAAAATGGAGACTTTTTTTTGCTAAAATTCATTTGTTTTTGATCATGTAATAGTTTGCTATACTATGTTGCAAATAAATGTTAATTTTAGGTGACAGTCTATATAATGTATATTATTATGGACGGAGGCAGAAAATCCAGGCGTAGATTACTGCACAAAGTGAGAATTTGATTTTCCTTGGTCAGGATATGTACAGTCAGTCCAGCTTGGATTTACAAGGCTGACAATTAATACTGAACAAACAAGAACTCAAACTATGAATTATGAAAGAGCTGCAGCATCTGAACCCGACCACAATGAACATTTGACAGATAAACTGAACCACAGTGCTTCAGTTTCAGCTTTACAGTTTGTCATGCCTTTTATGGATTGGGATTGTCTCTGTCAACTCAACATATATTTTTTTTATTGGTAAGTTTTTAAAAATTTCAATCAATTATTAGAAATTTCAGACGACCCCATTTGAATTCTAGGTGACCCTACGTGGGGTTGAAAAACACTGGTCTAAATTATTTCTTTTGTGCTTCTTTGGGTTTTCTATGTTGAGTGGAAGAAAGCACAAGGAAAAAAGCAGGGAATTTGCTTGAACTGTCACAAATGGATGGCTCATTCTTCAGAAAAGGTTTTGCAAAGAAATACTACAGTATGAACGTGTTTTAACCCATAAAGACCCAAACATCCATCACTGACTAAAAGCATCTACTGATCTAAACTGTTTAATACCTGCTGATCCACTAATCCGATCAATGCATGTTAATAATTGGTGTAAAATACAGTTAGTCATCTTTTCATGGTCATCAGATATGACCCATTTGGACGTTCAGAGGCTCCGTGGTTACCATGGAAACACAGTCATCTTCTACAACATTGATTCACCTATACAACACACGTTTTTATGATCAGTTAATTTGATTTGATTTGATTTAGTGATTTATTCCGAACATGTAATGAAATTTAACATGTATGCACTTGCAAAACATACATAATAATACAAATATCAAGAATCATAACAATCTTAATCAGAAGAAAAGCACAATTATAATACTATATAATTATATACTTTGCAAAAAAAAATCTTGCTGTTTTGATGTCATAACCTTTGAATTGACTCTGAGCTTCAATCATCATCTGTCTTAAATATAAGAAAATACTGTCAGTTATGATTTCAAATGGATATGCCACCTTTTCAAGCTGCTGCATAGACACACTGAGTAAATCAGTACATCTGTAGTAATAGAGTCAAGTCCAGGTCAGATCTGACAGAATCTGAACAGTGATTGGTAGCTACAGCTGTCAATCACAGATTTAACTCTCATCCCTTTCTAAAAAACACCTGTTATTCGACACAAATCTACATCATGGAGTAGATTAGATCATAATGAGTATACAGTAGACCAGGGGTGTCAAACTCATTGTAGTCCAGGGGCCACATTCAGCCAAATTTGATCTGAAGTGGGCTGAACCAGTAACATAATAACATAAAAATATATAAATAATGTCAACTCCAAACTTTTCTCTGTTTTAGAGCGAAAAAAGTACATTTACGTTTTGAAAAGGTTTACATCTACAAACTATCCTCTCAAACGATGTGAATAACATGAACAAACTGAAAAAATAAGTGTAATTTTAGCAATATTATGCCTCAGTTTATCATTTACACATGTACATTATAATTTACAGATCATAGGGGATCTACAAATACACAGAACATTTAATAACAGGCAGAATATTGTTATAATTGTACTTACTTCTCTTAAGACATTTCAGGTTGTTCATATTTGTTCAGGTTATTCACATTTTTTATGAAATTATACTTTGTTGTAGTGTAAATACATGAAAATATTTACATTTACGAAGAGAAAAATTTGGAGTTGTCATTATTAATGTTATTATGATAATATTTGACTGAATCCTGCCCACTTGAGATTGAATTGGTCTGAATGTGGAACCTGATCTAAAAGGATTGTAAATATCTTAGTGTAATTTGTGCATTTTACAAATTCATCCCAAGGGCCAGACTGGACCATTTTGCGGGCTGGATTTGGCCCCTGGGCCGCATGTTTGACACCTGTGCAGTAGACTATACTGAAATTTATATACTGAATTAGAAAGGTCGGAGTTGAAAAAAACCTATCTATTTACTGTACCTAATAAAGTGTTTACTCATTGTATATGTAATAACGGAATGTTCTCAGGTCTGTGCATCAGTTGTTATCAGCTCGTCATCAGTATGTTGTTTTGCAATGGCAAGCAGTGAGTGTGTAAAGTATTAGTACATATTGTTTTTACAGTACACAAAGTAAATGTCTTACCTGTATTTATGTGAGGATGCACCTTTTCATGTCATCACCCCCACAAACACCTACCTATCCAGTGTGTATACGCATGCATGCACACACACACACACACACATACACACACACATGGATTGCACATATATACTGTATATACACCCACCCACCAAACCACCCACAGACTTACCCAGAGGCTTAAAACAAGGTTTCTTTTTTTTTTTTTTTCTTTTAAAACCACTTCCCTGCCTTTCCCTTGCTCCTGGTGACGACACTCTCTTGGAATTCACTCCTTGTGCTGGTGGTGTTCTCAGAGAGGGAGAGACTGCCTGTGTTGTTCAGATCTCTGTGCTCTGCAGCCACTAACCAGGACCATTTGGTGTCTCCTTTCTCCACACTCTTTTCTTTACCCCTCCTGTTCTCTTTTCTCTCCACATTTTCCTTTCACTTGCTTTCACTTGGTTATAGCAATTTAACAATTCAACTATTCATTTATTTAAAATGAAGCTTTCCAAAATGTGGGCGTCCACAGAGTTGGTGCCACTGTAGGGAAGTATGGTCTGTGAGTTGATAGTGTTGTTATTTGTCACTATACAGTTGTATGTGGTACGTGTGCATGCATGTGCATTAACAGCTAATGACATGCATGACTGGTATGTAATATGGCTGACGGTGCATGTGTGTGTCCACTGGGTGTGTGTAAGGGAAAGACATGGGGGGCAATACTGCAGGGTCCTCTGGAGGCCTGTGAAAGGAAGGTCTACCCCTCCTCCCTGAACCCGGCTGGCTCTAGATTGATGGGGGAGGTGTTGCCTCGGCTCACTCATCCATCACACACTTTATTTGGGTTTTAGAGGAAAGGAAAAGGGAAAAAAGACAGAATAAAAGGGGAAAAAAAAGACTTCCAAAAATATCAGAGTTGGGGGCTGGGGTGTGGAGGCTTGGAAGCTGAGTTAGGGGAGGCCCCTTGTCAGGCATAGCTCTCCTCTCATGCCCCCTCCCTTTAAGCAGATGCTGGAAAAGAAGTCTTACCCTTGTGACCCTCTGCCATTCTCCAGTCCCAGCACTGATAACAAAAGACAGATAAAGCCAAATGGAATGGGGGGGCAGATTTAGTGAAGATTAGCTCTCAGGTTTGTGATCGCCCCCCCCTCCTTGTTTTCTGTTATGTGAGTGTGCAAATGCACATGTTTTCTATGTAGCTGGTAAATGTGGTGTTCTAAAAGCAGATTGTGGGATGGGATGCTTGGAGAGTGGTTGGTGGTCTTTGTCCACCATCCAATCTGGGCAGGGCTGGACTGTGTGACAAGACACTGAGGCCAGATGAGTCGGCAGCGCTGACAGGGGAACGGGTTCCTGCAGTGCCAGCCCTCTATGCCTCCCACAGGATGGTGTGATTTATGAAGCAACTCCGCCTGTAAATTCAATTCAGACTCCTTTACCTACAGCAGAAGTTTATGCACGAGTGCAAATGGGGTCACATTTAACCGCTCCTTCAATCCCCTTGTAAAGATGTTTTTGTACCATTCATCCAGATTTCTTCATGACGTCTATGGTAGGTAAAAGAAAAGTTAAATATTGCTATCATTCGAACTTACTGTGTATCACAAGGATGATAGTTACTTGTACACAGGTCAAACTCAAAAACCAAACAGTTGTAAATGACTGTGTTATTGTTTTCTATTAAAACCCAAACACTGAGTTCTCTGGCCTGTCTGCCACAGTAGAATAATATAATATGCTTTTTTGGCATGCTGTCTATGGCAATTTTCATCGTACATGGCAAACATACAATGAAGGGGCATAAATTATCGTATTTCAGGCTGTTCATCATAGCACCACAAAGAACAGCGCAGCATGTAAAAGCAAACAGTCGGTTCAGTTTTGTGCTCGGACCTTTTGGTGTCTTTAGGAAAGTTGGACTATTCCAAGAGACCTATCAAATAAAGAAATCCCTGTTTCCTCTTATTACTGCTGATGCTGTCCGCTTATGCCAGCCTAATACAGAATGAATAGTAAATAAATAAATAAACATGAAGGGGAAATGATTGCCCTCTGAAATTACACCTTGGCCGTGGTGAAAAAGTCCATTCCAAACAACTTGTTGTGCAATTTATGACTCAACAAGGAACATTTCTCTCCTGCAAAGGGGTAACTATAGAATCCCTTTGCAGGAAAGACACCATATGATGTTTCAGCACTCTCTTTCCCGCCATGCTTTACACGTTTTTAGATATACTTTATATATGACCATATGGGCAAATGAATTAAATAATTTTGCATCCAGCTCAAGTAAATCAGGCTAAACCCCACAGTTTTGTGATGTAAAATTATGAAAATGTGAAATTGAAGCAAAATAGGAGACCAGGTTGGCCTATCCTGGCGGGTATGGGAGAGTGTTTGTTTCCTCTTGAGAAGCTTTTCCAACTGCGGACCTCATGATGGAGTCCCCAGAGGCCCTATTTGAATCACAAATGTCTTTCGTTTCTCAATCGTTCACAGGTTTTTGGTCAGTTGAGGAATTTTGGGACCCATTAAAGCCGGGTGACAATGACTTTCACCCCTGAGGCCACCGCAGGGGTCCGCCCCCCTACTGACCTCTCCATTGCTGCCCAGTCCCAGCTCCAATGGTGCTGCTTCTAGGGTTCTGATTGGTTCAACAATGCACCCAAAAAAACCCTCTGTGGTCAATGTCTCTTCTTTTTCTCTGTGGCTCTTTTCCTCCTTGCTGCCTTGTTCTGGCTGAAGTCGGGGCTTATCAAAGACAATCCACTTCTGTCATGTGGCCAAATCATCTTGACACCCATTTAGCATGCTCATCAGAGGACAGTTATGAATATTCAAGACGGTGCCAGGGGCCAGTGAGAGGCAGAATAGAAGAGATGAGAGTGACAGATAATGGAGGGTGTGTGTCCAAGACAAGGAAGAAAGAGAGACAAAGAGGAAGATTAGATGTGTACACAACAGTGAGATGATGAGATCAAACAATACAATCATATTTCTACAAATAAATGTTTGCACTTTTCCCAGAGCTGTTTGAATCAGTGGATTATATACTGTGCATATGAGTTATAAGTGACTTATATGGAGGATAGAAAGATAGGAATTTAGCGCCTACATTTCCAAAGTTGATTAAAAAAAAAAAAAAAAAAAAAATGAAACGGAAAGGTTTTCTTTGATCATTTTCCATGATATAAAAGATCTAACAAGTTACTCATATAATAAACCATTTGGGTGAGTCAGTTTTAGAGCAGCGGTTTCATACGTGCTTGATCACTGCAGTGGTTTTGACACTGACACTTTTCCTGCTTTAACAAGTCAAACTGTCTGCTGTGAAAAAACTCCATCAACCACAGAATTCAGACTACAGTATTTAACATTTAGGTAACAAAATAAGAAACATAAGTTAAATCAGGTGTGTCATCTAACCCTGTGTCATAATCTGTAATCATGAGATATGCGCAAAAACATGTCTTTTAGGTTATGTTGACATTAACCCATGAACTTTGGTTTCCAGAATTTCTTGAGTGAATTATTGAGTGCGAGTGAATGTTGAAGACATTTCATTAACCTGTTCATTGTGTTTTAAACATCACCAACCAACCAAGCAACCAACTGTTTTATAGTTGATGCAGCTAGAAACAACTGGGCGAAAGATATATATATATATTGTTTTGACTTCTATTCTTATAATTACCTCAAATGCATCTAAATCAGTGGCTCCCAACCTTGTTTTGTCTCGTGACCCCATTTTAACATCACCCCACAAACTCAAAACAGAGACTTTTTTTTTCCTAAATTAATTTGTTTTTGATGATGTAATAGTTTGCTATACTATGTTGCAAATAAACGTTCATTTCATATGACATTTAGTCTATATAATGTATATTATTATGGACGGAGGCAGAAAATCCAGGTGTAGATTACTGCACAAAGTGAGAATTTGATTTTCCTTGGTCAGGATATGTACAGTCAGTCCAGTCTGGATTTACAAGGCTGACAATTAATACTGAACAAACAAGAACTCAAACTATGAATTATGAAAGAGCTGCAGCATCTGAAACCGACCACAATGAACATTTGAAAGTTATATCCTGCATTTTATTTGAACTTGATTGTTATTAGGAAAAGTGTATGGTGTTTTAATTATAATGATATATATGTTTTTTGTTTTTTTTTAATCAATTACTAGAGATTTCAGGTGACCCCATTTGAATTCCAGGCAACCCCATGCTTGAAAAACACTGATCTAAACTCAGAAATATTCACAATTTTATTCACTGTAGCAACTAATTTAATTACCCATCAGTGGTGGCGTATTCTTTTTAACGAACTAATTTTAATGTTAAATGCATTATAATGAAATTGCAAACAGTTTATACACATATGTCACTAAAACATTTACAATGTGATATTTACCTGCCTTATATCAAATACATTTCAATCTACATTTGTCACAAAAACTATTCTCTTTTCTGTTATCTACTGCTGCTTGTTTTTTTCTATCAGCAGAAATTCCATACTGGATGTTTAAGTGATTCATTAGTTTTTATTTGAGAGCTGCATCAAGTCAGATTGACAAGTATTCCCTGGTACAAACTTGGAAACATGGAAGCACCATCATCTTCTATAACACTAGTCGCTTTTCCATTGGACATCTGCGCAAAACTTCACCGATATTTTCTAAATATCAAAAAAACAGAAGTGCGTAATGTCTGTTTTTCCATTAAATCACAAATGCGATGAATTTGTTTATTTATTATTGCGAGATGACACGAGAAGTCATTCCATAAACACAGCAACAAACGTAAATATCATGTAAATTTACAGATATATTCATTATTATTATTATTATTATTATTATTATTATTATTATACATTACCCCTCTATCTTGTACTAAATTAAAAAATGATTCAGCAGAAATTCCATACTGGGTATTTAAGTGATTCTTCCATTATTATTTTAAATCCGCACCAAGTCAGATTTACAAGTATTCCCTGGTTCAAGCTATAATTTGCTTGAACCATTTGGAATTGTGCCAACACTCTGCAATAGACATTCTTCACTTTTCAAAGTTTCTGTTTTATATGTTTTATCTTAGTATTGATATAATTTGGTAATGGAAACCTGAAAAGTGTACTCCAGGCATTCTCATTCTTGGATCCATCAGTGCTCTACCAGAATAAAGGAAAACAAAACAGGATAGAATTGTACTCACATGTTTACAGGATATTGAGTTCATGAGGGTGTGTGTCTAGAACGACGGTTGCCTTAAGTTGTGAATTATATTTCCCAGCTGCACAGTGCTGATTTGTTGTAATTTAGTGTTGAGTATTATGGAAAACCCTTTGGCACCGCTTATGAATCACAGGCTTTTTATGTCCTTGATCCTCTTGTACTCTTGACCACTGTTTGGTTATGAATGTATTGGATCTTGTGAGAACAAGAGAGCTGAGCCAGGAAGGAGCGAGTTTGTCTGAATGAGCCTGCCTGTCTCATTGACATCGATGTCAAAAACTTCTAGGATCACATCCAAGCTAAGACAAGTGGTCATTTGGACTTTGAGTGTCCGGCTCGGTTCCAGGCTTTGATGTTTGCTCTTGTAAAGATTGTAGATGGAGACATGAGGGGTTATCAAGGGTGTTGCATATTTGTGAATTGTATTTGTGAACCCAGAAGATGTTTGTGTAGGCGACATACTTTCTTGATGACATACTGTGCTAACAGTTCAATTAAATACCTTAACCCACAAAGACCCAAACAGCCACTGGTGACCAAAATTATCTACTGATCTAAATGTTTAATACCTGTTGATCCACTAATCCTGTTAATCCATGTAAATAATTGGTGTCTGTTCATGGTCATCAGATATGAACCATTTGGACGTTCAGAGGCTCCGTAGTTACCATGGAAACACCGTCATCTTCTACAACACTAGTTGCTTTTCCATTGGACATATGTGCAAAACTTTACAGATATTTACTAAATGTCAAAAAACAGAAGTGTGTAATGTCACTTTTTCCATTCCAGATGACACGAGATGTCATTCCATGTACATTGCAATGAATGTAAATATCATGTTAATTTACAGATATTACAGATATATTCAATATTATTATATATTACCCTTTCTATCCTGTACTACATTAAAAAAGGATTCAGTTTCCTGGTGTGTCCTCACATACCGTGCCATGTTTCTTTTAAAACTCATCTTCTTCGCTCGTTGTAACATCCATCAACATCCTTTTTTTTTTTTCTTATTCATGTGACTCTAGTTGCAGAAAAAGGTCTTTCCATTGCAGTTTTGTGTGATATACCATTTGCGCTACACCTGAAAAACCACCTCTTGCCAGCGCAAAAACTTCTAATCAAAAAATGACAGTTTTGGTGAAATTGTCATTTTTCCATTTGGTAAATTTTCATGCGCAAGTTATATTTGTACAATTTGAGGGTCAGTGGAAAAGCTACTATTGATTCACCAGTAAAACCCATGGAGTTTGATCGGTGACAGTGGATGGATCAATTGGGTTTAGGTTCAGTTATTGCTATCTTTTTCTTCACTTTTCTCTGCTTCTGGTATTAAAACCCTCAACTTTAATCTGAGCTTTTTCGAGCATCTAAATGATCATTGAATTAAATATAGGAAAATATATGATTTACACTGAAAAAACACAAAATAAGCAGGGTAATATTACATTCAGTGGCGATGCATCACTTAAGAAAGTTTAAATATAGAGAAAATGTCATTTGGAAAGTTCCACAAAAGTAGCACTAGGTCTTTATGGGTTAAACATCTCAGTTCCAGTAGTGCTGTTAGTTTTGTTCCAGTACAGGTGTTAGAGTGTGGGTTAGGTAAACTCCATCCATGTCTTAGACTGAACCAATAGGAATCACATGCATAAATTGAGAGTCCAACACATTTTTAGGTCTCTATGTACTTTTCTGCCCACTTCATGGCTTACACTGTATTCATTTTTTAGGTTCATGAAGGAGCAGATGGTTAAATAAATGAACTGATGGGTGGTCAGAAACTGACTCACCACTGCTTACTGTTCTTTTTATCCATTTTGTGGGAGTGTATGCGTATGTGTTTCAGCTGAAGTGCTTTTGAACGTCCCTCCGCAATTTGGCCTTCTGTATCTCACTATGATGAATGGGGGTCAGGATTTGGCCACCCACTCCTCACCGCAGACCTAAACCCCTAAATAGAATAATTGTAACATGTTTCAAAGAACAGTTGGGTTCATTTAGATGTTTGTGAGTAGCTAACGAGTATATTTTTAGCTCCAAAATGCTAACAGTGTTGGTCACTTCTTAAGTTATTAATAGTCTGGACAAAGTTCTGTCAAGTACCAGTGGATGGAATTAGCGTCGGGGCACACAAGGTTGTATAACAAACAGAACACTTAAATAGATTTATCCACATATGACTAAGAGTATGAATTATTGTACACATTCTTCTGCATCACCACACCAAAACACCAGTTTGCACCATCTGTAGGCTATAATGTAAGTCCATAAGTCTTCCCTCTTTGATCCTCCAGATCCTGTCATGTTTTCCTCAAGAGAGCGCTCTTCTACTCTGCAATTTTAGACCAGCAATGAGGTTGTCTATCTAAAACAGTCCTGGCCCATCTGTGTCCCAGGCCATATCTGTCATTATCTGCATTTTATTGTTCTCTATAGCACTGCTTACCCTTGCCCTATCCTCAGCACCACATTCACTGATGAGTCAGAAAGGCCCTCGAAAAGCTGCTGGCTAGTCTTTGGTGGCAATGGTAGAGATGACAAGCCTCACCAGTAAAGCCAGAGTTGAGTCATTTTAAAGGAAGATCTTCTGCTGCATCTAGATTTGTTTGTCGAGTGGCTGACTCATAAAGGTTTAAATTCATCTTTCCAGACCAGAGTGGATAGAAATGAGAGCAGCGGTAGTTCATTTTCAGCTACTAAGGAACTCCTTCAGGTCCACACCATCGCTTAAAAAGCTCTCCACTTACTGCTGGGAAATAAGATGGATTTCACTGTTAGGGATTCTGGTGTGTGAGTAATGAGAGAAGAGGTGGAGGAGGATATGGAAGACACCACATAATCAGAAGATCCCAGGATGACTCACAACACAGACCTTGTCAGTTACAGTGGGGTTTCCTGCAATCATACTGCCACCACATTTGGTAGATTTCAGTTTCAGGATAAGAGAGACACCTGACTGTTGTACATGTGCTTCTGATTTCCACAAAAATCAAATGGAAGCTGTGTCCCCAGAAAAAAAGTTGGTTTGAGGGGAAGGGGGGATGAGGATGCACTCACTGACCCTAGATCTAGACAGATACTGTATACCCAAGCCAGACACGGATGCCCATCCCGTCAGCTTGCTAGCAAGGGCAGTGAGGTAGATAATAATTGTCAGCTTGGCTGTGCCGGTGCCAATGCCAGGGTGGGCTAGGCCTGGCGGATCTGGCTAAGAGGGACTCCATCACTGTAGGCATCAGGAGTCCACTGGGCTGAAGCTGAAAATGAATGAGTGTACATAATCTCTCAAGCATGTCAGACTTAAATGGCAGACAAACAGGATAAGTGAAAAGAAAAGGCAAAAAAAAAAAAAAAAGAAGAAGAAGACTGAATAGAGACCATTTGCCTCTTGATTTTCCCCTCACATTATGTTTATATTCTAAAGTTGTATTTTTATCTTTCTTTGTCACAGATGTGCTAGCCATCCAGATGTGGAAATCATACATCAAAATGTTTAAGGAGACAGAAGAAATGATAAAGTGCAAAGGAAAAAGAAGCAGCATCAGATGGCCTGCAGCATGGACAGTTGTAGGCCCATGTAAGACTGGCTGGACCTGGGTCAGTCTCTTTATTTCTATGCCATCATTCACATCAACCTGAGTCCACCACTGAGCAGTCCACAAATGTAAGTTAAATCACTTCATTCTTTCTTAGTCACTGTTTAAGGGAAAACATTGATTCTGTGGCCTGGTGCCAACATGTGCATACCCCGAGCATCTCCTCTGTGGTTGTTGAACGTAAATGCCTGAAGTCCCTGGTGTGAAAAGAACAGCTGTGCACATATGTCATCATGTATGTTAATTAGGTGTGTGTATTGGCAAGAATCCAGCAATACAATACAAATCACAATACTAGGATCACGATACGATATATTGTAATATGTCATGATACTGTTAACAAAGTGTTATTTTTTTTGTTTGTTTTTTTTTTAAAGATTATTTCCTGGAAAAATGTATGTACACCAGAAATATACACAAATACTAAACAAATTACGATTTGATCGGAACAGGACCGAATGCTATATCGCAAAGCAGTCATCTAAAAACTTAAAGTGCAGGATTTGGATAAATAAAGTTAGAACATGTGGCTTTACCAGAACACACAAAAAATAAAGAAGTAAATAAAATTATGCTTCACAGACATTACACTTTTAGATCCAGCTCAAATGTTCTTATTCTATTAGTTGTGAAAAGAATGCATAGTCCAGTCCCTGAAACACCCAACATCATAACGTTATTTTTGTTCAATCCCAACAAAAGGACTACCATCTGCCTCTCTCAGATAGTAAAAAAATGCTTTTAGGATGCATGTTGAAATAACCATCATTTAACAAAACAGTGTTATCAGTTTCACAGAACAACATGCATGAACTGCAATATCACAATGCAACTTTTGTAGTATACAAATACAAACAGAGCAAAATACCCGTGTATATATAAATAAAAGAGCTGGATAAACAAAGAAGAAAACGAAAAAAACAAAAATGAACCTACGCCATGTTTGCATTTGAATAAACACCTAAAAATATCAATACAGTATTGCGAAACGTAATATTGCGATATATTGCTGAACCAATACTTTCTTACACCCCTAATGTTAATATACATTGTCATCAATCAGACTTTAAGTTTTACAACCTCTCTTTCTATCTCCTCATCAAATTTCTAGCAAATACACCTTTTTCTGTCAGCCTGTAAAAGTACATTTATCACTTGGTGCACTCACAGTTGTGGAGAAAAGAAAAAGTGGTCTGGCAGGAGATCTGTAGCAAAGTCCTCCACAGTTATGTCACCAAACTATTCAGTGGCCACTGACACTGGGATCTCCTGTTTAAACTGTGGGAACTGTTGGCAGATGGTTTAAAATCTGTTTTTGATCCTGACTGAGAAATAAACAAGCTCTGTTTTGGTTTGTGATATCTTCACCTATAGTATACCATCCATCTGTAAAAAAAAAATAGAGGTGAAGAGACTAGTTTAACTCTGGGTCCTACTGAGATTTATGTTTTGTGACATTCTACACAGTTGTTCTGTTTTGCTTTGGTGATTTTGTAAGCGCAATGAAGAACTTCCCCATATGCTGCCATCTTCACCTTTGTCTTGACACTGATTGGTGTGTAGATGGGAATGTGCCTCTGATCTTTGTCTTGTCAATTTGTCTGGTTGACCGGATTCCATTTGAGTGGAGTTTCAAGCTGACTTTTTATTACTTTCTTGGAAACTTTCTCCTCCTCTCACCATTTTCCTTCTTTTGTTTCTCTTTCTTCTTCTTTTGTTTAATGGCTGGCGATAGCCTTGCTGTAACTTCCTGTAATTGGTCTGAAAGCCTGAAATATCCCCCCCAAAAAGTGTTTTCATACTAGAAACAAATGCACTCTGCTTTGGTTTGATCTGGAATGAAACGAATATTTTGTGTTAAATCAAGATTCAACTCTCTCTATCTCTATCTGTTCTCTATGACAGCTACAATACTGCACTTCTTATTTATATATCACTTTTGTAAACCCAAAAAGCATGCTTGACATCCAAGATATTTGACTTTTTGGATCATAAAATGTATGACAGCAGAGTCAAGTATTTCCATCATCACTGTAATAGCCATATATTTTTGTTGAATAGGATGTTTCCACAGTTATAGCTACTGTATTGGTAGTGCGGTTCTAGTGAGAACAGCATGTCAGCAGCGCTAATGAAATGCATCCAAATGGCCCTCTAGACATTTGCTGCTTGACAAATAAAGTCCAGGTGTCCAAAGGAAAAGGTCCAGCTATGGAAAACATAGAGGCTGCGTACGTCAAGAGTTTGACACGGGAAACAAATGTGGAGACCCTGGTGGATGGACATAATGCTGTAAAGAGCAGGAAACAAGAGATATTTAGAGGCTGGAGACCCCCAGACACAACTTCTGCATTCAGTGTTTCTTTCTATTATTTCTCGATATTTTATTTGTCTGAATATACCATTACTTTCAGCCTGCTGGAGATCTAGTTCTGTTCCTGAGCTTTCAGTAGGACTACCTCAATACTTAACTTCCTACGAACCATTTATAGTTTGGTGAGTAAACAGCCTGTAGATGTAAATGGATTTCTCCCTTGTCACAGTAGAGCTCACTTCCTGTCACTGGCCCCAGGGTGGGAACACACAATGACGACCACCACCCACATTAGCTCCCTAACAGGCAGTCAAGCCAATAAGCAGGGTGACACAGGGGTCATTTGTTTCTGTCAGAAGCACAGAAATAGTCTCCCAACTCCTACTGGAGTGGACAAAGCAGGCATGCATTCATTGGCCTGCCGCCGGGGCGGGATGTGCTCTTGTTGTGATTACCTGCCTCTGCAGAGGAAGGGCCTTCTCTGAGGACCTATGGAAAAATGTTGCTGTCTGCCAAGTGCCATGATTAGCGCCCCAGCCTGTTCCTGGGTCAGCTCAGAGGGCAAAAGTGTCTACACCAGCCAGGGGATTTCCACAGGCTCTAGCCTGAGCTGTAATTATTACTGCTTACAGTAGAGCCCCAACTCTCAGGGCCCACATTCCACTTTGTACTGTAGTGCACCATTATTCCTTTTAGTGTGTGGTAGGAGTCGGATGAGACACTGGCTTTCCATATGGTTTAAATATTGTATAGCTAATGGCCTCAATTTTTCATCGAGTCATGTTATTTGAAGTAAGCGGATCAAGAGATAAGAGGGTGGGAACTGATGTCAAAAGAAAGAGAAAGAAAGACCGAAGACAACCAAACTGTTTTAATCAAAATGCTTTATTGATTGATTGGCATTGTACAGTGGAAGGATCCCTACCGCCTACTGTCAAGACCCTTAGCTGCTGCCAGGGCTCTTACAGTGCATTCTGTTTTACAAACTCAGTGCTAGCGTTTGCCAGAAAAAGCACAACCAGTTAATGGTTCGGAACTCTGGCTTATCTTGGCCATCAATGCAACAAAAGCTATAATTATCTGCAAAATAAACTGGCTTCCCTGATTGTTAGACAAATAATGCATTAAACAGTTCCAGATAAACTTTGTTTTCCACTTGCCAGGCTCTCTGGAGGAGGAGAGGGGCCACCAATGCTGGGAGCATATTTCATTGGCCTACTCAGGAAGTTCTTTGCGTCTATGTTCCAGTGCTTCATAAAATATGAACACCTTATATAACAAATTATTATTTAAAAACTCACTTTTGCCCCAGTGGTGTTTCCCACCTGCCAACAGAGTTTGAGTTTTTCTTGTGTATGTCAGCATTGTGTGTCTCCTAAGGCTTTCTTTATATAAGCACAGACACTTTTTTCTAGTACGTACCTCCCTCTCCTCCCACTCTCTCTGGCCCACCTCCACGAGGGCCGAGGAAGCCTGGCACTCGCCTGAAGCTCTCAGCCAGTCCTAGGCAGCTGGGATCTGGGGGTGCTCCCTGCAGTTCTGCAGTGTGCTGGCAGCTCCCTTTCTATTACCCCCACCACTCTTAATTCTGCCTTTTTACTTCCAGCCAGCTTCAGAATACAATACAGAGGAGCCCTGTGCTCTGCTGTGAACACAGACACACACCCTTGGGCGTACACACATCCACACTTTTATAAGCCATTGAAAGAGACAAGACCAAAGGCGGAAAGAGGAGCAGACGCCTCTCAGATGCTGGGCTTGGCTTCATGTGCCACTTGACACAGACGGCCGCACACAAGATAACTGTTGTTTATTGTTTATGGAGGGACCCTCTGCCACACTCCATGCTCTCTTCATCTGGAGGCTCCTAAGGGCCACAGCCAAGAGCCACAGGGGAAAAGAAAAATGGAACACACTGTAACTACTGTTTGTATGAACGTGTGTGTCCCCATGTGTGTGTGAGAGCGCATGTATGCTTTTGTGTTTGCATGTTCAGTGGGTATGTACACCCATTGTACAGTCTTGGGTGCTATTATTCTTCTGCAGCTTCCACATTGACTGTGTGCGTTGTTTGCTCAGCTGGAGTTGGTTTTAGTAAAGAGGGGACTGGGAAGCCATCTTGTTCCAATGGGGTCTCGCATTCACACACAGTCATTTAGGCAGGTGAGGTGTGTTTCCTCTTGGGGGCCCATTTGAGAAATGATTTCCTACTATATATACACAACATAATCTGTCGGTACTGCTTTGGTGTGGAGATTAGGAGATTTCCCAAGATGAATATTAGTGTAAAGGATGAAACTACAAAAAATGTGTTTGATTTATACCAGTCTTTCCTTCTCTTCATACTGGGCCTGTTTGATATTATCAGTTTAATTGTACTGTTCCCTAACACTTGAATAGCTAAAAACAAACAACCAGGAACAGCGGAAAGTCCCACTGTGTAGAAGAGATTTCACAAAACTCCAGATTGACAGAAATAAAGTCTGGTGACACCCAAGATATGCAGAAACTTATGGCTGGGTGATGTGGCTAAAAGCTTTTATGATGATCTTCTGAAGTAGAATCATGATCCATGATCTAAATCTAAATCACAAGTGTAACTCTAAAGCATCTGTGTAAGTCAGACTCAGTGCACATCAGCGTTCAGAAACCAGATCCACAGCTGACAGACTTACAATACTTCTTCTGTATTATTTCTTCACTCTACACTGTAAAACCAAGTACTTTCATGCAGACAGATGCTAAAGTATCGATATTAGCGGACTGAAATAAATTTACTAGCCTAGTGACCTGTGCTAATGACACCAAGGTCAGTGCAACGCTGTGTAAAACCATAATTACTCTGATAAATGGATCATTGAAAGCTAATGTTAACCGAGTAGGAAAGTTCTGATAGGGTTTTAATGACACAATCAGTATGATCCCTCTGAAAATTAGATTATATGCCAAATTAAGTTTGCCCAGTACATAAACCTTTAGAAACCACTTAAAGCTTTAGATCCACTTTTCCTCTTTATCTTGATAATATCATAAGTTTTCATTTTACACAGCTACATTAAAAATCCATTTGCAGTGCATTACCTACATATGAATCATTACATTTATTATTATTCCAGCTGAGGGGTGTGTTTATCTACATTTTTCCACATAGACTTTGCTATACTTCTTTTTGTGGATGTATAGTTTAGGATGTATCTGTACACTGATTTTAGCAGATTTTAGTGTGGGCGGTTTTTAAACAGTAGCAGCTTCCGAAAATGAGAATGTACAGTTGGGTTTTATCTTAAGGACGCTTAATCCAGTTTGAACTGTGTAATAAATATTGCTATGTTAATTAATTGTATTCTGTCAGAAATCCATCATGTCATATGATGCATACTGATTTAATGAATCAGTGATTTTTTTTTTTTTTTTATTTCAAATTATACATTTACATAAACATGTAAGGAACTGCACAGACACAATATATACAAACAAATTATACAACAAACCTACAAACCCATTAAACTCCCCAAAAAAGAAGGGAAAAAAACCAAAAACAAAGACAAACAAAACAACAAGATAAATAATGTTATCAACTCCTCTTTACAATTCTCAGGGCTGATTAAGAGTTAATATAATGTAAACTAACAACACATTACTCCTTTAAGAGGACATAGGAGACAGCAGGACATTCTTTTTGACAGTAGAGAAAAAATTGTTCCATTGTTGATAAAACAAATTAATTTGTCCATGAACAGAAAACTTAATCTTTTCCAACTTTAAAAAGACAAGTAAATCATGCATCCATTGCAAAAAAAATGGGTGGCAAAGGATCCTTCCACTTAAAGAGAATCATACAATGGACTAATAGTGTACAAAAAGCTATCGAGTCACTTTGGGCTTTGGACAATCCCAGCGCAGGAGTGGAAACTGTCAGTGTTTTAACAATTCCATCCTATTAAGGTGAATATACACAGTGTACCATGTGCAGTATTTGTATTTGTACTGGGCAGACTTAGGCTACTACCCACACAGATTTGAACTCCTCCCTACCACTTGTAGCCATGTGCTGACAGAAACTTGTTGGTCTGTACCAGGTTCTCAGCAGTTTAAACCAATAAAAAGAGAAATTCCTTCCTAATGGTGCATGACAGTAATGATTCACCACTGTATTATTGTTTGAGCCATTGGCGGATCTTTTCCACATTACCTCAGTGCTGTACCTAAAAGAAAACCAAATTCATTTTCATGCAATTTTGAGACTTCTTTCATTTTTCTCAAAGATTAAAAGACCTGCTCAGTATTTCTTTCTTGTCAGTTCGTCAAAATGTGTGCTTGGTAGGATAGAGACTACAGCTGGACACTAATAAGGCCTGATGGCAACAAGAGCATGAATGGCCGGGTAGCCCTGGGCGCTATGAAAAAGCCCTGCTGACGATTGTACCGACAGGGTCACAGCCCCTCCATGCTGCCCCGCAAACGGAGAGTGAGAGTAAACAGGCGTAATAGGGAGAGACTAAAAGAGACTTGGACTGTGTTCTTGTAAATAATTGCATTCATTGTTCTCTGCCACTGTTGGTTATGGTCACAAGCTGTTTGGTAGGCCCCTGTCTGTCTGGTGCTCCCCATGAGCCCGGTGTCAGCCCCTACGCCCCCGAGGGGAGCAACTTGTGCCAGGGGTGAGGATGCCAGCTCCCTGACCCGGTGGCCCCGCGTCTGACGTGCCCACGCCAGGAGCAAACGGTCCCTGGGCCAGTTCGGAGACTCAGGGCGTGCTGTGCACATGCTGCTTCGCTGTTACATAAAGCTGGTTCAAAGAGCACATTCCTGCCCCCAGCCCAGCAGCAAAATAGCAAGCTCTCTTGCTTGTAGTGTCAAAGCACCAGATTGTTTCATTTTATTGCTTTCCCTTTATCTTGACTGACTCTGGTACAATCTGATTGGATGCAGCATGTTATTAGCCTCTGTTGTTGGCTGTGGGAACAGCAGATGGCCTATTTGGACCAGATTACCTGTGCTCCTTATCTTAAGTGAAGAATTCATTCCAAGTGTTCAGATGTTTCAAGAAAGCTGCTTGTCCACGTTATGAATGCGGCAGAGTACAGTTGAGCTTATCAGGAATTTAACACCCACTTACACTGTAAATGTGTTATAGACAGCTGGAGAAGAAAACATGGCTGTGCTCTCAAAACATATTTCCTAAATTGTTGTCACAATTAATTTTTAATATTTGACCTATTAGTGGTGAATCAGAAAGTTAAAAGACATGAGAAGCTATTATACAAGCAAAATGTTGAAGTTGATGTTTATGTTATGTCTTCAGTTGGTAAGTAGGAGCTTTAGGAGCTACTTTATAGCTTTGTGTTTGCCTTTAAAACTTCTTAAGCCCAGTTCATTTATGGCAAGACAAGTTGGAACTTGCATCTACTATAGTTTGCAGTGGTCTGAAAGCCTGCCAGTTTTTTGTCACTGCAACTATAAACGAAAGGATGCCGCATCGCTGCCACCGACTTTTTGCAAATAGTATACTGATAGTGAATTACGTGCTACAGTTGCATTATTGGTAAGTAGAACCACAGAAACAAGATGGTTGATTATTTTTTTAGTGTCTATTCCTGGAGCTGTTTGTGGGTCACCAATCAAATGTGCCTCTCAAGCACATTCAACAGCAACCATTATTGATAAGACCAAGTATTTATGTTGTTCTTTGCTCAAACTTTTTCAGCTCCAGAGCGTGGGCTTGTAGCATTTGGTGTTAATGGCACCAGTTTTTCATCGATCACCTTAGTTATTTTAACCACCAAGGAGGTTATGTTTTCATCTGGGTTTGTCTGTTTGTTTGTCTGTTAGCAAGATAACTCAAAAAGTTACAGACAGATTTTGATGAAATTTTCAGGAAATGTTGATACTGGCACAAGGAACAAATGATTAAATTTTGGTGGTGGAGAGGCTCACCCTGCAATCTCACACACATGTTTCTTTCTTATCCAGCCCTGACAAATTTTTGGCTAATTTATTTCAATACCATGTCCAAGGTATTTTCGAAAACTATTGATATTTCACCACAAATTGGTATTTTTGGTCTCCCAGATGAGTATACCCCATACTCTGCTAAAGAATTAGAAGTAATAGCTTTTACCTCCCTGATTGCTAAATGCCACCTCCTTCTTAATTGGAAATCTACAATAGCCCCTTCCAGAACACAATGGATAAATGAGATTATGTCCTTTTTAAAAGTAAAGAAAATAAGATATTCAAAATGGGGAAACTTGAACAAATTCTACAATAAATGGCAACTGTTTATGGATTTTTTTTGAGACGATGTAATTCCCTTCCCCCTCCCCTTTTTTATTTTTTTTTCTTCTTTTTTTTCCTTTATTATTTACTTATATATTTTCTTATGTTTATGTCACCAGTTTAATTATTTTATTCAGACTATGTCTATTGTTTGTCAGGTTTCATCGTTATTTGTTCCTAAAAAATATGCAAATCTGAAAGTAATGGTGTTTACAAACCTGGTTAATGTTGATGTCAGTGTGCCATGGTATTGACATGTACCTTTCATTTTCTTGTATACACATCAATAAAAATATGAAACAAAAAAAAAAAAATTGGTGGTGGTGGTGGGGGGACTGATCTGCCTTGGCGGAGGTCAGCCGTCTCCGAGTGCTTTTCTAGCTGCTATTATTTCCTGGATAGTTTGACAAAAAGCCGTCCAGAAATATAACTTTACGTAATCAGTTATATCTTTTTTTTTTTTTTTTTTTTTTTTTACAAGCAATGCTGAATTTTGTAAACAGTTGTAAACAAAAAAAAGAGTTCTTAAGCTAAAAAAAATCAGTCTATTTGAGAAATGATATGTGAAACTTAAATATTTGACACTGATGTTCACTTTGGCTTGATCTGACCTAATGCAGTGTTTCTTGGCTACTTTCACTATGCACCACTGGCGACATAACAAGATGAGACACTTTCCACCATTGAACTACTTCCATGTTCTGAAATGGTTTAGTCTCATCGTGAAACTTCCACCTTTGAAATCAGAAAGTCTTGTCTTGAAGTTCCCCTTCCTCTAGTTCATCTCTTTCCTTTTTCTAAAACAAATAAAGTATCAAAGTGAGGTTTACAAAAACAAGTGTGGGAACGAACCCAGCGAACGCAGCATCATCTGGGCCCTGTAATGACTGAACCTCAATGACATCATGTGTGTTTGGAAGTGAGTGCGGGGCTCTGGTAACAGTACCGTGCATCTCCTTAAAATACCAGTGGCTAAATGGAACACACAGGCTGAGCTCAGCAATGGAAGTCAGATGCTCTTTGGCTCGCTCTTAAGGTCTAAAGTCGGCCCCCGTTCCTTTCTTCCTCTGCTGATAGGTCTGTGAAACTCAGATTGAGGGGCCTCCATAAGGGCTATATGTCTGACTTTATTGTATGGTAAATGTCAGAAAATAAATGCAGGCCGCGGTAACAAAGTGGAATTGGATCTAATCTGCCCCAGGCCACTGCGTTTGATCTGCACCCCCTTCAGTACAGCTACCCATGTCTTGAGTAAAGAAAAAGCGCTCTGCACATTCAGGATGTTATGGTATTTTGTCGTATAATAATCTGACGTCACAGCGGAGGGAAACTGTTTTCATATGTTGCTTGACATTATGAAAACCTTAGGTCATGTGCCAGTGGACCACTTACGCTCATTTACATCTTATCCTTGTTAGTCCTGGTCTCCTTTTTTTCTTAAATTGACTTCAAATAAAGCCGGTAACCAGGTTCGTATAATATGTTTGATTCCTTCGGTTTCATATTGTATATATTATCCTGCTGAGTGTTCGCATCTGTGAGGCATTCCTGCAGCGCGAAGAGAATTGCGATTTCTGAGCAGACGAAATCCGATACAGTGCCTGGATTTAATGGAGCCTTTACATATGACTCTGAAGATCGTCATGTTCATGTTGTGAATAACATGTTCTTTATATGAATTGCAAAAATAACTGTAGGTGGGGAATGTTTTATCAGGTTTGACTGAGGTCAATCATTCTTCTACAATGGAGCTGAGATCAAAGACGAGAGGGAACAAAAACTTCTATGCCTACAGGTACAGCAGTTAAACTGGAAGTATGAAACACCCACCCACGCACATTCAGTTTCCCAGCCAGTGTGGGATGATCCTTAAAGATGTGAAACCCAAACCATTGTGTGTTAGTTTTGATCATGTGTTTGACATCAGATGGTGGATAAGTGGTGAGTGTTAAGAATGCATTTGAATTCGGTGTTATCATAATAAAACCAACTCTGTAGACAGGAAAAGACAGGATCAGAATAGTGCTTTTGGTTCCAGTTAATTCTTTAAAAATGTGTCTTAAAGGGGTCATATTTTTGCTAAACCCACTTTTATTAGTCTTTGGTACATTTATTTGTGTATTTGGGGACCCTAAACGTTCAAAAAGTTTGAATTTGAACCTTCCAGATGCTGCAAAGATATCTTTATATAAATTTTTTTGCAAAAATCAAGTGGATTGCAACAACCTGTTTCAATTCCTTATTAGTTTGTTGCGTCTATAACTACTTACGTCACAACATTTGCACATATAAGGTGAGAAAACAGGAGAAAACGCCTATGTAAAGATATGCTTTTTTTGTCAAATATTTGAGTATAGTTTTAATTTATTACAATATTGATTTTACATACCTAATATTTGGAACCAATATTCACTTTTAAAGTCTTTGAAAAGGTTTGTTAAGCATCTTTGTGTTATTTATGCAATAAATTACGTAAATATTTCAAATCAGATTTTTATATTTTTGTGTGTTTTTTGGCCTTTTGCGTTGATATAATAGGTTAAAGTGAAAAAATAATAGGTAGATGAGATAGATGAAGTTGTGCTGAAAAAAAAAAAACATACTAAACACGGGTATAGGAAACATTTCTTTATATAGTACATAAAGGCAAAATCAAAAGTACTCAAAAACGACCAAAATAGGCTCAGATCCCTAGGGGTTAAAAGACCAGCACTCAAAACGACCTTTCTGGTGTCATTACTCACAAATAGGGTTAAAGATGGACCTGTGGAGTTGAATTAATGAAGAATTCAGACTCAAACATAGCATTTACAGTTTATGTAGACCACAGGGAAATGTTTTAAAATGCATAATTCCATTTTTGAATAAAGCCCAATATCACTCCTTTAACAGAGACATTTCTCAGACATATCAACATCAAGGCGGCTGATAAATGTTCAAGACAGACTTTTATTGTCACAAGCTATTAATTTTGTGCTTACATCAGACATTCCAGGATATGAGTTGAAAGCGTAAGCTATTAAAGTCTTCACTGCTTTAAAAATCCGACATTACTCTGCTGTGACAATGTCATCATGCAAAACAAAAACAGATGCAAGTGAATATTTCTGCGATGCTGAATGTGCATACTGAAATTGCACCGTGGCTCATAAAACTCTCAAGTCGATTAAACAAAGTCAATAATAGATAATGTAAAATGTTTTGAAATAATAACAAACTGGCATCTGTTCTACGTGCAGATTTCCAAGCAGTAATTCATACATGTGACAAATAAGATCATAAGGATAATTTATTTTTCACAAAACATTTGAACTACAATTACCACAAAAATCCCATGATAATATCTGATCCACTTACTATCTTACTTATAAATCTCTTTCTTTTTAATTACATAACAGATAGCTTGAATAAATGCACATTTTTCAAGTGGCAGTGCCGCCACACACATTACTGTTGTCCTGTATTGTCCGAATTCTATTGTTACGGCATCCTGCATTTGATAAACATTCCATAAATATCAGCTTCTTTGGGAATTTGACTTGACTGGTAAAACGTATAACCCATTACATCCTTATAAACTTTGTGAAAGAAACAATTCTGATCGCATTCTATCAAAAGCTAAAATAAAAATACAATATATTATTTTTATCAACATGCTGTAACAGATACAGTCATTTAAAATCCAGTGATCTTATTTCCTTCATACACTCAGCGGTTTCCTTCCTGTAAACTCCTAGAATAACTTGTGATTCCCCTGTCGTCATTCATGATGTGTTGCTATAACTGCACATGTATTTATGTCAAAGATTGTGTAGAGACAGCAGCTAAAACAAATATTCAGTGAAAATGATTTTGTTGTATATGTCAGAAAGATGCTCAGTGTTAGTTTGCAAGTGCAGCATAGGAAACAAAACCCACATCAGGCAAAAGACAACAGAGAAACTGCTTGGCTGGTTTGGATTAACACTAAATAATCATTAAAAAGTTCATGTTTCCACTGTGCCAAGTGAGATTAGTTGGGGGGTTTTTCTGCAGATGGTAATTCTAGTTTTACCAGAACAACTTTCTTACACTTTTTGTCTCAACACAGGAACATACAGCGTCCATAATAGGAATTTGCCTCCATCTATTTTCTTTATTTTATCCAAATAATAAGTAGGGATGTCCCGATCTTATCTAAAGGTTGGTATCTGCTGCTGATCTGGCATTTTTTAGAAGATGGGATTGGAATTATTCATGAGATCGGGCCGGTTCTGGGGGGAGGGGGGTAAACAAACGTCCTGCCCCCTAAAATTAAAGTTTCCGAAAGGTAAGGAAAAGGAAAATTAGCTTCACATCAGCAGGAGGCTTAGAGGAATTAGTAAAGCGTCTATAAGTTTCATTTTATGGTCTGGTAGTGATGCGCAAGTCAGGTTTTTTTCAACCCACAGGGCTTTTGTGGAATCATTTGATCCGACCCAATCCACCCTGTAAATAAACTGACATTATTTTGACTCAACCCGACCTGAGAGTAACCCACTGATCTGTGCATCACTAATGTACAGCACAGAACACACCCCCATATAATATCTGGATGAACCTGTCCATAGACTGGCCACAGCAGTGGCAAACATACAGCCCGCAGGCCAAAACCAGCCCACCAAAGGTTCTAATTTGTCCCATAGTATGAATTTGGAAAGTGCAAAAATGATACTAAGTTCTTAAGAGTCAAAGGTGTCATACTTGTTTTAGTTCAGGTTCCACATTCAGCCCAATTGTGATCTCAAGTAAAATAATAGCATACATTTAAATTCATTTCATTTTCATTTTCATGCATTTATTTGTTTTGAGCAGTAGAAAAAAATTAACAATTTTTGTGTACATGGAACTAATGTCCGAGCAAATACATTAATAAATAAAGATTATAAAGACAAAAATAGCAATTGCCGTGTACACTCGTAATAACAAAATAAATTCAATATGTACTGCTTAAAAAGGAGTGGAAAGAAGAAAATGTATTAAATCCCACCCCCATCTCACATTTATACAACATAGCACATTACTTTTGCTTCCTTAATTATATAAAAACATCTGTTTAGAGTCCTAATAATGTAAATAACAGATAGAATCAATGATAGATAGATAGATAGATAGATAGATAGATAGATAGATAGATAGATAGATAGATAGATAGATAGATAGATAGATAGATAGATAGATAGATAGATAGATAGATAGAATTCAAAATGTCATTGTAAAAAGTCAGTATTGGATCAGTAGCAGACCGGTATCGGCAAAACTAATCCTAAATAAAATCGCATCGGATAAGAAGCAAAAAAATCCAAATCAGGTCATCACTAAAAATAAAATTTTTGGATGGAAAAAGGAGTTTGTGCTCAGTGCTGAAGTCAGATGCATGCTGAGTGTATTTCTTTAATTTGTCAGGTATGTCATCCTCAAGCGTAGAGGGAACAATCCTCACTGCAGAGATCCGCACATGGTCCAGATTCTACGCTTTTTTTTCCTTCCTTCCTCATAACACAAAATCTCAAGCCTCCTTTTCACATCCGTTTGCCCCCTCTCACTGGAACCAGAAAATCAATCTGCAGCATGCACGTTGTCAAACAATGATGTAGACCCTGGTCAACCCCATCCAAGGGGGCCGTACGTGATTGAGTCAAGATCTGGTCTGCGCTGTTTGAAAATACGGTCTCAATTATTCCGTGCAGAGCTCCCACAAACCCTGAGCCCTATACACACACACATAGAAGCACACATGCATATACTCACATCCCTACTTTAGCAGTTAAATTAAAGTCAGATTGCTATCAGTGCATCCCAAATGTGCTTTTCAGTAAACACAGCTCCGTTTCCTCAGCCTCGTCTCTTCACGTCCCCCATCTGGAGGCCTCTTCAGAAGCCCGCTTCGCCTCCTCGTCAGTACATATTAATTGTCCGGACTCACTGGAGGCGAGGTGAGGTGGATGAAGATGACAGCGCATGGCAGTCATTAGGGGTTTGTATTGGCAAGAATCTGACGATACGATACAAATCACAATGCTAGGATCACAATACGATATATCACAATATATCATGATACTGTTAAAAAATCACAATCACAAGTGTTTGCTCCTGAAGGTTTCTGTTGGGTCTCTGCAAACTTAATTTGATTCTGATTTGAATTGATAAAGCACTTTGTGACTCTGTCTGTGAAAAGTGCTCTATAAATAAAATTTACTTACTTACTTACTTACTTAAAAAAGCATTTTTTTTTAAGATTACTGCCTGGAAGAACTCAAATCAAATCAAATTTTATTCATTTAGTGCCAGATTAGGGCTGCTCGATTGTAGAGAAAAACAATGATCACGATTATTTTAGCAATAATTGAAATCATGATTATTAAAAACAATTATTTGTTAACCTTAAAGTTGTTTGTTTTTTTTTCTTGCAAAACAATGTAAAATATACTCTTTAAACATAAATAAAGCTTGTAAACACTAAAACAAAGTATAGTGGCTAAAATTTGCTTAGAGGTCTTATTTCTGTCTTTGTGCATAAGAAATCAATATATGTGAATCCCCAAAGGAACTTTATGTTGGTAAATGCAAGTTATGCAAATTTACAGGATTTCAGTTCTGTTGCAACATGTTGATGGTCATATGAACTATGTTTTCAGCTCAAAAATGTCCAATTTCATCACAGTTAATGCTATAGGTTCATGTCACAGATGGCCAAGTTGTATTTTAACTGAATTTACCTGAAAAACAAATATTCTATTCTTTTAGATTCCCCAGTTTTTCTTACAAGATTCTATCCTACATATCACATGTTTTATTTTTAAAGGTTGCAATATGGAGTATGGTGCTGATCCATCCTGCTTATGTTACGCCAATACATACATTAAGAATGTCACACGTCACTTTTTAAATCAACAGTTTTCTAATAATAAGCATTATTATAAAGAAATAACAATTCTATATTGTTATTTACTCTTTAGTATGATGATAAACTATACAATAAATAATTCTGATCCTAGTTTTTGCACAGGGATCATTTGTGGAAACGGTGACATGGCTGCCGAGCATCAGTATGATGGGATCTGTAACAACCATGTCACATCCGTCCACTGCCACATTTTGTGTTTTTGTGTCAGCTGTTATTGTTTTAGATCCACAATACTAACATTTATGAATAAGAGGAGAATTAGCAATAGTAAGTATATAAGTTTATTCCTACTAAAGTACTGGTACTGACCAGATCATCATGGGTAATGTCACGTCCGTCCACCAGCAAATGTTTTCACATACAGGGGTTGGACAAAATAATGGAAACACCTTCACCTCAAGATGATAATGCCCCAATCCATACAGCTAGAATTGTTAAAGAATGGCATGAGGAACATTCTAATGAAGTTGAGCATCTCGTATGGCCGGCACAGTCCCCAGACCTCAACATTATTGAGCATTTATGGTCAGTTTTAGAGATTCTAGTAAGACGTCGATTTCCACCGCCATCGTCTCTAAAAGAGTTGGAGGGTATTCTAACTGAAGAATGGCTTAAAATTCCTTTGGAAACAATTCACAAGTTGTATGAATCAATACCTTGGAGAATTGAGGCTGTAATTGCCGCAAAAGGCAGACCTACACCATATTAAATTATATTTTGTTGATTTTTTAAGGTGTTTCCATTATTTTGTCCAACCCCTGTCCAACCCCTGCTATTCAAAATCCAATATTTCTGAAAATATAGCTTCCACTGTCAAATAATGTCAGTAGTCTGTGCACAAATGAATTAGCATTATTTTAATACAGTTCTATGCATTTCTTACAACTTTTTTTTTTTTTTTGACAAAAATGGCCACTCATTTGAGCCCCTAAGTAAATTTTAGCCGATATTCACTGTTGTATGAAACAAAAAAAAAATCTTTGAATGCAAATAAGTATACTGTAAATTCAAGTATGTCCTTTTGTAAACAAATAGTGCACTGTAATTAAACTGCTATAGACTTGCCATAGAACTGTAGCAATTAAAAAAAAAAAAAAAACTCACATAAAGTGCAAATTATAAATTCAAGTATGTTCAATGTAGTATGAAACATGTTAAATTATATTTATATTCAGTGGCGTGCTGTGAGGTTTCAGTTAAGGCCTTCTGTATACATCAGCCATCTATAGAATACGCATGTTGTGCATTACAACGCAATGACCGAGCGCTACACAGAAAACCAACAGTAAGCCACAGTGTCACACCACGCATCCAACAATACGAAACTAAAACGTTTAAAAATTCTGGATAAAATTCCCTTTGTTTTTGTTTTTGTCAGTGTCAGATTGATATGAAATCGATTTATTTCCCTCGAATAATTATAGCTGCTGGCACCATATGACATTTAACGGTCCGACACTTCTCGTCACTTGTCGTTTTGAGTCGTCTTCTCCTCCCCACTCTACCTGGAAACACGGAAACTAAGGTTGGGAGAAATCAACAGAGCCCTGTATGGGATTTATTTGAATTCGACAATGAAGAAGATAAAAGATATAACTAAACTCAAACTAAGCATTTAGAAAATAATGAAAACTAATAAAAACTAGCAAACCTGCTCTAAAAACGAATTAAAACTAACTGAATTAGAGAGAAAAAAAACTGTCAAAACTAAATAAAACTAAACAATAATGAAAAATCCAAAACTTTTATAACCTTGGTGCAAAACAGTTTAAAAGAAAAGTCTAAATATATATACAGAATTAAAACAAGCATGTCAACCAACCAAGAAACAGTAGAGATAAATATTCATTGCACTTTGACCCCAGCTGGACACTGAGGATATCTATATTTGAGGTATTGTCATTGCAATGTGTTCAGTACCCGTATTGCACTATTATGTGGGAACCATTAGCGCACAGCGTCAGTAGAAGCATAGAGGCACACGCTGGGGTGTGTGGCTTGAACAAATAAGGCCCTCTGTGTTTTGGAGTGAATACCCCTACTGCCTTATTACCAGTTTGAAGTGTGGTTTGCTGGCGATGACATCAATGACAAACAGAGCACTCTGGTTTCCTCTTCAGGGATGGAAACTGCTGCTTTGAACTTCAACAGCTTCTCCATTCATTCCTTATGGATGGAGACACCAGACAGAGTTCTGCATAATCTGCATGATGGTCAAAAGGCTTCCAAAAAAACACGACTATTAAAAATAAATAAAAATCGTCTTTTGTGTTTGAAATATTCATGTTGTAATCAATTAGAACCGGCTTTTTCCAGCTATAGACATGACTCTATATGACGCCAGAGTAAAACGTTCCCATTGTACGTTTCTGAAACCACGGACGAATACAATCTCCAAGTAATTTGTCACCGAAATATCCACAAGGTCTTTGCTTTTCCTCAAAGGGAAGGAGGTGGTTGGGGTGGATTATGAATAAACAAAATCCAGGACTTTGCCACCAAGAGAGTCTGCATCTTGACTCCAGTAGATTTTTTTGGTTAAGTTTATAACAGAGCTTTATTTAGGGTTAATAAAACACCAAGGTTTGGTTTAAATATTAATCAAAACATTGTGTCAGTTTTTACCACATCTTTGCAAACATTTTCTTCCAAAACAAATATAAATACCAGGCAGACGGATGCTGCTTTTTCACACTTTTCACACCTTATAGAGCTGTAAAGTTTGTTAAACCAGGCTGGTGACATACCTCTACCTGGTCTCAGACTGCAAAAATGTCTTTAAAGAAAGCACAAAAACCCTTAAAAAAAAAAAAAAAATCCTTGACAAGCAAGTTTTGCACTGGAAAATGAATCCTGTAACTATCTCTTGACAAGACATTTCAGCTGATACTTAACAAAACTCTCCCAATGATAAGCTGTAACGATGATTTGCATGAAATTCCAGCAGAGGAACAAGATTGTTTAAGTCTTCTGTTTTTTTTTTTTTCCTTATTTTAAGAACACACAATTTAATACAGAATTTAATAAATGTTTGAAATGGCACTGAAGTTTTTATCAATTTTTATTCACTGAGTGTCAAAAGTCAATCAGGTGCACACTATAAAAACAGCTCTACAAGAATTAATACTAGAAGTTCTTAAAGTAAGTAAATATATATTTTAAGCAGCATCATCAAGAAAACAAAACATTAATTTTAAGTAAACATTTCTTACATAGTGTTTATTTGCGTGTACTAAGCCAATATTTCTATAAAATTTTGTTTTGTTTTTCTAGTTTCAAGCTTAAAGTGGTTAGATTTATATGTTAGTTTTAAGATTTTTAACTTTGCAAATCTCGCTTGTCCCTTTGACAGATACTTTCGCTCAAAACAAAAGAAACTTGATCACATTTAACCTCCTAAGACCTAGCTATGGGTTTTCTTTCCACATTTGTGGACAAGAGTTTCACAACTTTATACAAAAAAAAAAAGAAAAGAAAAGAAAACTGTCCACCACAAAGGACATTACATTAAAGTTTTAAAAACTGCATCTGAAAAAACTGTTGCATCGTGATGTTTCCAATATAGGCACTTATTTAATAAAAAAACAAAAAAGCTTGTACTTTGCTGATATTTCCTGAGTCTTCGGAGGTTAAGAATATTTGACTTTTTCCTAGTAGGACTGTTTTTGCAGTGCATTCTATTCATAGTATCCCAGGGGTTCCTAAAGTGGGGTACACATACCCCCAGGGGTAGAAGAAGCCCAGGGGGTGCTTGAATTTTTTTGGGAAAATTACATTAAATAAGTCATCAAGTACAAAATACAAAATAAATAATGAGAATTAATGCTGAAATATAAAACACAATAAATACATTCATATAATAGTTGTATTGTCAATCATCTTGTTTAAGCTTTGGTAACATTTTAAGAACATTTATATTTTATATTATTTAAAATGAGTTTATTTGAGTAGCTAAGTAATATTTTTTTGTTGATGAAAGGTTCATTCATTCATTAATGACCAATTTATTTATTTTTCTTATCAATGAAAGAGGGCACTTTTCAGTTTATATTTTGTACATAAAAAAAAAACATAAAAATTTGTTTTTTTATATATATATATTACAGTTTAAGTATATGTTGTTTGTTTACAAGGTTTTGAAAATATACAGACACCTTTGGCACAGGAACAAATTTTGCCAATTTTTAAAAAAAAAATCAAAAATGCTGAAGTGAGAGTTGGGGGTACTTGGCTAATAATAATAATAATAATAATAATAATAATAATAATAATAATATGTATATAGCGCTTTTTTGGACACTGAGACACTTAAAATGCTAAAAAAGTATATTTCAGGGGGTACTCCACTGTAAAAAGTTTGAGAACCACAGTTGTATCCCAATCAAATGTGTTTATAAAAGAGATCAAGGTTTTAATTTTGTAAAAATTCTTCCAGTCTATAGTTTCAGTCAAGTAGTTTTTCCATCATCACGTAGCAGAGACTGGGAAAATGACTAAGAACCTTGTGTTTTTATATGCCAGAGTCTACTGGACATGGAACTTAAGCTTCAGATATTTAAAGGTTCTATTCCTCTTTACAGTTGGAGGTGTTGCACGGACACACAAAAGGTAGAAAAGCTTTAATGACAACTTAAGAAGCTTACCTTGTTGATGGATACATTAGACGGCACGCACACAGTAAATAATATGCATCATTTCAACCTCAGAAGGAGAACCAATGTATGAGGATCTAAATATGGTGCTGTACTTTTACACTCAGACTTCAGGACGCCAGTGTTGTCAATCTGTTCCTCGTCACCCGATAACGGCTAACAATATCCTCACATTATAAGTGACATTCAGTATTTTAACCTCAAAGTCAATCATTTGTTCAGTTTCTCCTTCCACATAATCCTTTGTCAGTGTCATGATTGAGGCTGCAGTTAACCTGAGAATCACAAACCAACCTTATTAGCCTCTCGGGATTCAGAAAATAAACCTGTAAATCACACAAAACAAACAGAACCAAAGATGCTGCATTGCTACTTTAACTCATAAAGACCCAAACAGCTACCGTCGACCAAAACCATCTACTGATCTAAGCTGTTTAATACTTGTTGATCCAATAATTCTATCAATACATGTAAATAATTGGTGTAAAATGCAGTTTGTTATCTTTTTATGGTCATCTGATATGACCCATTTAGACGTTCAGAGGCTCTGTAGTTACCGTGGAAACACTGTCATCTTCTACAACATTGATTCACCAGTAAAACCCATGGAGTTGGATCAATGACAGTGGATGGAGACACTTGTTTTATGTTCAGTTAGTGATAGACTTTGATGAAAAAGTGACATTTTTTTCTTTTTTTTGTACAGTTTTCTCTGTTTTTGATATATGTATTTGATTCCTTAGACTTTAATCAGAGCTTTTATAAACATCTACATCAGGGGTCTCAAACATGCGGCCTGGGGGCCAAATGCGGCCCACCAAAGGTTCCAATGCGGCCCATGGGATGAATGTGCAAAGTGCAAAAATTCCACAGTCAAGGCTGTGGAACTCATTTTAGTTTGTTCTACATACAGACCAATAGGATCTCCAGTTAGCTAGTAGCATAATAACTTACAAAAAATAATGACTCCATATTTTCTTCTTGGTTTGATGTGGGAAAAAAATAATGTCACATTATGCCTATAAATAATGACAACTTCAAAGTGTAAAAAATAACATTAAATTATGAAAATATTTACATTTACTAACTATCCCTTAACAATGAAATGTGAATAACCTGAACAAATATGAACAACCTGAAATGTATAAAGAAAATTAAGCACAATTTTAACTATTTTCTGCCTGTTACTAAGTGTTTAGTGTCTTCGTAAATCTGATCCATAATGCACATGTAGAAATGATAAGTTGAGGCACAATATTGTTAAAATAGCACTTATTTTTCTTGAGAAATGTCAGTTTTTTTTCAGGTTATTCACATCTGTTTTGTTTGGATAGTTTATAAAAGTAAGTATTTTGATAATTTAATGGGTTTTTTTTCTGCACAAAAACAAAGACAAAAATTTGGAGTCGTCATTATTTATAGGTTATTTTGCTATTATTTTACTGGTCCGGCCCACTGGAGATCAATTCGGGCTGAATGTGGCCCCTGAAAGAAAATGAGTTTGAGACCCCTGATCTACATGATCAGTAAAGTAAATATAGGAAAATACATGTTTTTTTTTTTTTAATTATTATTATAACCTTTTTTTAACTAGGAAAAAAGCTCATTGAGATTAAAAATCTGTTTTTCAAGAGTGTCCTGGCCAAGACAGAAGCAGACACTAGAAATATAAATAAACACAATGAAAGTCAGTGCTAAAAACAAACTTAAAACTGATAAGAGCATGCATATAAAACATTGCCATTATTTTAGAAGGCACTAAAAGTATAACAACAATGTTTCTTAAAAGCATCTCAAAGCCGAACCCAAGTCAATCAATTAGAAAAACATCCACATCCACATTTTTCCTTTTCCTATTGGTTTAAAATGATTTTGAATGTTTTAAAAGAGACCAGTTCCTTCAGTTTAATGTCCTTCTGTAGGTTGTCACTGAAAAAACACAAAGTACAGAGGATGATATTGTAATATATGACGGTAAATCATTTAATAAAAGTTAAATAGAGAGAAAAATTCATTTGGGAACTGCCACAAAAGTAGCACAGGGTCTTTATGGGTTAAAACCCCTTCCTGCTTCAGATACTTTGGTTGTCTGTCCCATTATTTAATAACTGCTGACCACATGGTTTTGACTCTTGACCCTTTTGCTATTTACTTCACTTTGTTTTTCGGAAACAACCAGATTATGTCAGTGTAAGCCATTTTTTTTTTTTTTTTTTTTTTTTTGCTATTTCCGTAATTCTAACATTCACTTGTGCAACAATCATCTATTATTGTTTAGCGGAAATGGTACCACATGATGCCTATAAATTTGTTTCTCTTTTGTGTTGCATGAGGCAATGGAACAGGAATAATTTTAGAAATCTCCTCCAAACTATAGACTACCCTTCCTGTTGGATGAGAACATAAAAAACTCTTTGCTTTTTTGACTTTTTTTTTTTGTTACATTTGATCGTATAATTTTTGAAGCTTTTGACTGGTACACACATCACCTCTCATTACCCCTCAGTAGGGATGGGTACCAAATTCTGCACTTTTATTGGCACTATCCAAATTCTGTTGGTATTGAGTCAAACGGTACCACATTTTGGTACTTGAACGCATCCTCGTGTTCCATGTATCGGGGAAAGAGTGGAAGAGTGTCTGCCTGATGCGATGACGTTGAGGTGACGGTGACAGTGTCTATAATGCTAAATGTAAAGGCAGTCATGGCAATGCCTCAAACCTGAGGAAACACCTAGTCAAACATAATCTACACCTGAAGGCTGAGGAATGGACAATAATCGAAAGCCCCAAAGCAGTGCAGGCTATGACTCTCACATCAGGCAAAGTCACTGCACCTGCAGCAGCCAGCAGCTCCTCATCTACAGCCAGCATCTGGGAGAAGAAGTGGCATCACAAAAAAAAACCAAACAAAAAAAAAAGTCTGTGTGGAGCGGGCTCAGCTCATAGTAGAAAAAGTAGATATGTTGGTGTTCCTGAAAAAGAACTGCTGAACATGTGCAGTACAGTTCAAGAGCAGGGGTGTCAAACTGATTTTAGTTCAGGGGCCACTTTCAGCTAAATTTGATCTAAAGTGGGCCGAACCAGTAAAATTATAATATAATAATTTATGAATAATGTCAACTCTAAACATTTCTCTATATTTTACAGTGAAAAAAAGTCAAATTAAACAATGAAAATGTGTACATCTACAAACTGTCCTTTCAAACATTGTGTATAACTTGAACAAACTGAAAGAATAAGTGTAATTTTAACAATATTTTGCCTCAGTTTATCATTTACACATGTTCATTATAACGTACTGATCACAGTGGATCTACAAATACACACAACATTTAGTATCACGCAGAATATTGTTAAAATTGCGCTATTTTTTCTTAAGACATTTCAGGTTCTTCACATTTGTTCAGGTTATTCACATTTTTTTTTAATGAAATTATACTTTGTTTTAGTGTAATTACATGAAAATATTTACATTTACAAAGAGAAAAATGTGGAGTTGTGAGTATTTTTAGATTATTATGATAGTATTTTACTGGTCTGACCCACTGGAGATTAAATTGGTCTGCTTGTGGAACCTGAACTAAAATGATTATTAATTGCTCAATATCTATTTTTGCATTTCACAAATTCATCCCAAGGGCCGGACTGGACCCTTTGGAGGGCTGGATTTGGCCCCCGGGCCGCATGTTTGACACCTGTGTTCTAGAGGGAATAGTTTGTTTTAGTTCGTAATACTTCAGTTTGAAAAATGTTGTATATGTTACATTTATTTTTAAGTTATTTGCCGCCCCCCCCCCCCCCACACACACACACACACACACTTTTCTCAAGTTTTATGTTGTTATTTCACTTGTGATGTTGAGAAATAAATGTTCAGAATTTAGAAGTTTTAACTATATTTTTTAATAGACAAAATTACTTTAATCATCTATCATCAATTAATCAAACGACACATACACACAAAGTACAGAAAACAGGTACAGAGTATCAGTACCGTATCAGTTTAAATATGAAAGGTACCCATCCCTACCCCTCAGCCAACTTTGAGCCAGAGGGGTATTGTCATCGTTTTGTCCTCTGTCTGTCCGTCCATCTGTCCATTCAACAACTTAATCACATTATCTGAAGAATGCACTGAGATATCTGCACCAAATTTCTACTGTGGATCCATCTTGGCATGGAGCAGAAGAATATTGAAAACAGGTGGCCTTGACCTACTTTTTCAAGGTCAAATGGCCTTGTGCAGTTATAATATCTAAATACTTTCAAATACAGGGTTATTCAGAAAGAATGAACCGATTTCATTACACAATATTATAATAAGGAAAAAGCAATAGAAAACTCCAGCCAAGTCACAAGTATTCTACTCATAATCAACTTTTATTTCCTGTCTTAAAAGTGTTCAATGTGTCCACCACCTGCAGCACGGACAACATCAATGCGATAAGAGAATTCCTCCCAGATGCGTATCAGCATATCACGATCCACTGAGTTGATCGCTGTTGTTATTCGATGTTTAAGGTCATCGAGGCAGCCAATCAAAACTTAAAAAACTCCTCTTTCAAATGGTCACTGACTCATTCCATGACGATGCTTGAGAAGTGAAACGATGCATCATGAAATCGGTTCACTCTTTTTGAATAACCCTGTATAAATATGTATGTAATAAGTTTCACACAGACAATCTAATATAAAATATAGAATATTAACTTTCAACTTACAACATTTTAAACTAACAACAGCTCATAAATGATCTCCAGTACATGCACTTTAAGACGTTGCACATTTTTGAGTTTTACTTGAACTCTGTCTAAATTATTTATGTTTCAGTTTTCTTTTATCTCACTAGGTTTTTTAGGAGTTGTGTCTTTCTGTGTTGTTTGTTGTATGAGCGACTTCTAGGATGATTTTCTGTCACGACATGACAATAAAGCTTTTCTGATTCTGATTCGGAACAGAATCTTCCACTCTATTAGGCCGAGGGGTATTAAAAATGCGCAGCACATTACATTTTTTTTTTTTTTTTACTGGAATTCCCGTACAGCTAGAACATATTTTTCTGTTAACAATCAAGCTGCAGTATTACAGACATCATCTTGATATTATAAATATTGCTGACAGACAATAATAAAGTATAATTTTCCTGTTTAAAATGGTGCTTAAAACTGCTTTGACAGTTTTGTCTGAGTCATGCACATCTGGGTACTGTACTCTACAGTTGAGCTAATGAAGGCTGTCCACTGGTACACTGAGCTGCCATATACAATCTGCTCCAGTGTTCAAAGGCTGCTGAGTGCCCTCTCCTGCTTTGTCAGGCCCACACAAGGGTTTATTAAGTGTATGGTGGGAAGGCATGACACTGGAGGACTTTGGAAGTGTGTGCTTGTGTGGGTATGCGGCTTTACCTCCACTGGTGTGTTTGTTAAAATGTGTTCTCCATCCCGGTGTGCATGCCTGTATTTACATATGATTACATGTGCACACTTGTGTTGGCGCTACGTGTGTGCGCGGGTGTGTTTTCTTCTGTTTTCTCACTCAGGGACTTTGTCCTCTGAAAGGTGTGCCAAGCAGTCAGCTGAGAGAGAGAGGAAAACAAGATCAGAAGCTGGCCGGCCACAGTGTTAGAACTGGGACAAAGATGAGAGAAAGAAACCGAGCAACAGCCTGAGAGAGTACGAGACAGAAAAAAAAGAGAGAGAGATAGCAAACAAAACAAAACAAAAAAAAAAACAAAAAGTGGCGCCGAGGTTTGGAGTGTGTTTCTTTGAACCTTGTTCCAGATGTTTGTGCATTGCAAATATACCAAGCATAGCAAGCACAAGCAGGATTAAGCTTGGTAAATGATGCCCACATAACTTTGATTCAGCGTCTATGAGGTCAGACCTTCAGTTAGTTAAAGACTGAGTGGATTCACAGCATGTTCATTAATAAAATCTATCTATCTATCTATCTATCTATCTATCTATCTATCTATCTATCTATCTATCTATCTATCTATCTATCTATCTATCTATCTATCTATCTATCTATCTATCTATCTATCTATCTATCTATCTATCTATCTATCTATCATTGATTCTAGCTGTTATTTACATTATTAGGACTCTAAACAGATGTTTTTATATAATTAAGGAAGCAAAAGTAATGTGCTATGTTGTATAAATGTGAGATGGGGGTGGGATTTAATACATTTTCAAAATTGTATTTTTAGTGATGTCCTGATTTGGATTTTTTTTTTTACTTCCGATCCGATTTTATTTAGGATTAGTTTTGCTGATACCGATCTGATACTGATCCGATACTGACTTTTTACAATGACATTTTGAATTCTATCTATCTATCTATCTATCTATCTATCTATCTATCTATCTATCTATCTATCTATCTATCTATCTATCTATCTATCTATCTATCTATCTATCTATCTATCTATCTATCTATCTATCTATCTATCTATCTATCTATCTATCTATCTATCTAATTTTGATTCTATCTGTTATTTACATTATTAGGACTCTAAGCAGATGTTATTATATCATTAAGGAAGCAAAAGTAATTTGTTATATTTTATAAATGTGAGATGAGGGTGGGATTTAATACGTTTTCTTCTTCCCACTCCTTTTTAAGCAGTACATAATGAATTTATTTTGTTATTACTAGTATACATGGCAATTGCTATTTCTGTCTTGATCCTCTTTATTTATTAATATATTTGCTCGGATATTAGTTCCTTTTCTACTGCTCAAAACAAATAAATTCAAATGTATGCTATTATTTTACTTGAGATCACAATTGGGCTGAATGTGGAACCTGAACTAAAACAAGTATGACACCTTTGACTCTTAATAACTTTAGTATCATTTTTGCACTCTCCAAATTCATACTGTGGGACAAATTGGAATCTTTGTCAGGCCGGTTTTGGCCCGCGAGCCGTATGTTTGCCACTGCTGTAGCCGGTCTGTGGACAGGTCTGTTCAGGTATTATATGCGGCTGACTTCTGCGTCCTATGTTAGTGATGTGCAGATCAGTGGGTTACTCACGGGTTGGGTTGGGGCGGGTCAAAAGAAAGTCAGTTTATTTGTGGGGTGGTTTGGGTCGGGTCAAATGATTCCACAAAAGCCCCATGGGTTGAAAAAAACCTGACTCGCGCATCACTACCGGACCATAAAGTGAAACTTACAGATGCTTTACTAATTCCTTTAAGCCTCCCACTGTTGTGCAGCTAATTTTCCTTTTCCCTACCTCCATCGATCTTTCTAGCTCTCTGTCTCTCTGTCTATTGACATTTAGAGATATTAATATTCTCTTTCACTCTTTTGAAATAAAGTGTGTGACTTCAGTATAAAAGAATGTCATGCGAATTTGTAAATTTGAAATGTAATGCATATAATATACTGTGATATCAAGAGTGATGTTACAGTGTATATTATTAAATACATGCATGCTCTGATATGAAGTTCATAATGTACAGTATGTTAGATAACTATAGTGTGTAAATATGTATCCACAGAGGTTAGAAGCAGTAAAATCGTGTACCAGAACTTGCTTTCGACCACCAGAACCACGAAAGAATCAATGCTGTGTATCCACAGACTATGTTACTGAATAAAGTATAAAGCTCATTGTTTACACACATCTGTATTATGGTATCATCAAGTTTTCTTCTTCAAACTAAAACTCATAGATGCTTATTTTGACAGTCACTCAAAATAATATTAAGGCTATGTTCAGACTGGAGACAAATGTGGCCCAAATCTGATTTTTTTGCCCATATGTGACCTGTATCCGATCTGTTAAAGACAGTTTGAATAGCACAAATCTGATTTTTTTCAAATCTGACCCAGGCCACTTTCATATGTGGTCCTAAATCTGATACATATCTGATATTTTGCAATGTGACTTCAGTCTGAACAGCCACATTGCATTTATCCAAACTTTACATCACTGAAATGCAACAAATGTCACAATTCTGTGTCCCAGGCCTGCTTGGTCACGAATTTTATCAGGACCTCTTTTTCGCTTGTGGGTCACTTCAGGGTCGCATTCAGTTCATACTCAAAACTGACAGAAGTCGCATTTAATGTGTGCATTTAATGTGAACGAGCACACACAAAAAAAATATTTAGGTTTACATTGTAGCTCTGTTAGCTTAGCTCTGTTTTTAGACAGAAAACTGCCAACTTAATAAAGATAATAACATCACATAATAACTTTATACCTTCATAAGCTTCATAAGTGGACTCACTGATGTAGCGGAAACCTTATGATTGAACCTTGTGATCAAACTCCATTCTTTTAATTTAGGACAACAGTGCTTCTAGCTTTTATTATTTTGTCACTTTCTTTGACTCACCACTCCCTCTAGTGGTTACAAAAATCCACTGGACCGTCGCAATAAATATGTTGGCATTTGGCAGAACTTCAGAGCTCTTTATTCCAAACACTTTAATGATAAATTGATGTCATTTTTTAAAAATATTTGAAAGCAGAAATATCACGTTACCATTTTAAAAAATATACAGGGTGTCCCAAAAAAATTGACATTATTTGAGATGTCCATATCGGAGTGACTACATGGTCAGGAGAAATGATACTTAACAGGATTTATTTTGGACATAAAATGTTTTATTCTACAAATTTCAAATGAAAAATTCTGGGGGATTGTAATTTTATAATGTTCCAAAGTTATTACAGATGTTCAATGTGTGCGCCGCTTGTGACCCTAACCCAGATGCTTTTTTCCGATACAAACAGCCTTCATCTTGAAACTTCTTATGCCACGTCCAAATCTGCTTTTCTGTTTGCGCTTGTTTATGGAATTTTCTAACAAATTCACATTGCACATCCACATTTGACTGAGTTTGGGTGTACTTCATAGTTTTTCAACCTTGGGGTCAGGGTCCCCACATGGGGTCGCCTGGAATTCAAATGGGGTTGCCTGAAATTTTTAGTAATTAATACAAAAAAACAAACTTACTAATAAAAAAATATATGGTGAATTGAGAGACACATCCACAATACATAAAAGACATGACAAACTCTGAAGCTGAAACTGAAGCACTGTGGTACTGTTTATCTTTCAAATGTTCATTGTGGTCAGTTTCAGATGCTGCAGCTCTTTCATAATTCATAGTTTGAGTTCTTGTTTGTTCAGTATTAATTGTCAGTCTTGTAAATCCAAGCTGACTGTACATATCCTGACAAAGGAAAATCAAATTCTCCCTTTGTGCAGTAATCTACACCTGGATTTTCTGCCTCCGTCCATAATAATATACATTACATAGAATATCGCCTAAAATTAACATTTATTTGCAACATAATATAGCAAACTATTACATAATCAAAAACAAATTAATTTTATCAAAAAAAAGGCCTCTGTTTTGAATGTCTGGGGTCACCAGAAATTTGTGATGTTAAAATGGGGTCACGAGCCAAAAAAGTTTGGGAACCACTGGTGTACTTCAGTACAGAACACTTTTTCTGTTGCAGTTAACGGCATGTCTACTCCTGAAAGCAGACTAAAAATGAATACACTTTTTTGAGCAAAAAGAGCAGACAATTTTTAAACAAACTTTTAGATGATGAAATGATGTCAATTTTTTTGGGACACCCTGTATTTTATGTAGCCTAGACACAAAATTATTCACATTTATCATAGATTTCATAAGTAGTGTTATGTTTACGTCATCAATTTAAAAAATCCGATGTGCCATATATATATATATATATATATATATATATATATATATATATATATATACATATATATATATATATATATATATATATATATATATATATATATATATAATCCATCTATATTTGAGTTAAAGAAGGCAGGCCTGATGGGAAGACCGAGTTCACAACACTGCATTTATCTGTGGATGTGGAGTTCAAAGTTAAAACTCCACACAGAGGGATTAAACTGGCATTTTTTTGTTACACTGCATTGATTAGGTGAATGTGATAGCAGATAGAGGAGTGAGTGACAGACGGACTAGCTGCCCTGCCACCCACGCTGTTGACAAGGCAGGGCGGCTGATGACGTTGTTTTTCGATGAAGTACAAACAGTTACCGCACTGACCGACCTAAGCACTCTTTGAACTCCAGATGAATTGCGGGTCTATAAACAGCTGTTCAGAATGACCTTACCCCACAAAAATCAATCAGCACAAACATACCAGGAAGGCAAGGATGATTGACAGTGAAATGATGATGTAAATGTGTGTGTATTGGTGTTTCCGTGCACAAATTTGAGTGTTGATTCGGAAAAAAAGTCTGATCTTCTCGTACAATTTTTTTGATATTTTATTCTTTAGATTTTAAGTTCAATATAAAGTCTTCCTCTTGAGCCTTTTAAAGCTGACCCAGGTTCATCAGGTTGGACTCGTGGACTCGGCCCAGTGGAAAACTCACCGGCAAACTAGCCAAACACACACGCATCAAGTGTCAAGGTGTTCTTTTCAATGATTAAAAGGTGCCATTGCACTTGTTAACCTCTCGTTCCTATCCACATACATGTAGAAAGCATTTGCAGCTCAAAGGACCAGGCCTCTACATACTCTCTGGTCCTTCCTCCTCCTATCTACCAGGTTGACACACCCATCTGGGCACCGGGCAGGACACACCAACTAATTGAATGACCGATTGAATGACTGGCTGGCATGAACACCTCCATTGGCAACACCCCCAGCCTCTCTCAGATAGCATTTTTTCCACCTTCTTTGTCATATCATGTATCTCTGCCTGCCTGGTGCTCCGGAACATGCAAATGTGGGCCGAGGTATGCGTTGGTTATCTCCTTCTGGAAAACCAGTGCCCTTGTTGCTTCATATAGCTTGGCTCTAGTGACCGGCCATTGATAAGGCTAATGTCTCCCGATAGCTACCAAGCTTTCAAGTCCCGTCACAAAACAGCCGGCACCCTTTTATGTTGTTTTCCCAAGCCAAGGACAGACAGGCCTCCCTACAGGACCAAGCTGGCTAATCAGTAATCACTAACTTGCTGAGCCCAGCAGTCCCCTTCAGATGGGCTGCTTTTTACCCATTCTTCTTCTTCTTACTCCTTTACTATATTCCTTTAAGATACTATTCCTTTACTTCCTTCCCCTTAGTTCACAGGATGTCAAACATGTGGCCCAGGGGCCAGATCCAGCCCGCCAAAGGTTTCAATCTGACCCGTGGGATTAATTTGTGAAATGCAAAAATTACACTGAAGATATTAACAATCATTACTGTCAAAATCATTTTAATTCAGGCTCCACATACAGACACATACAGTCCAATTAGATTTCAAGTGGGTCAGACCAGTAAAATATTATTATATAACCTATAAATAATGACAACCCCAAATTCTCTCTTTTTTTTTTTTTTGCTATAAAAAGTTAAATTACATGAAAATGTTTACATTACAAAACTATACTTTTGCAAAAAATGTGAATAACCTGAACAAACATGAACAAACTTAAGAAAAATACATGCAATTTTACCAATATTCTACCTGGTACTAAATGTTTTGTGTGATTGTAATGCACATGTGTAAATGATAAACTCATAAACCGAGGCAGAATATTGTTAAAATTGCAATTGTTTTTCTTGAGACAATTCAAGTTGGTCATGTTATTCAGATTTTTAAGGAAACTTTGTAGATGTAAACCTGATCATTATATAATTTTACTTTTTTCCCTGTTATTATTTTACTGGTCCGGCCCAGTTGAGATTGGGCCAAATTGGGCTGAATGTGGCCCCTGAACTAAAGTGAGTTGGACACCCTTGCCTTAGTTCTTATGGCTCTCTACTTTGCTTCTCACTCTTTGCTTCTTCCATCTGATACTCTTTTTCTGGCTTCCCTAAAGTCTAAAGCATCTCGTCATGATGTTTTTCATCCGCAGGGTCATTCTTCTTTCTTTGTTTCTTTGCGCCTTTCGTTCTCTCTGTTGTCACTTCTCTATTCTCCTCGTTCCCTCCCTCCCGGTCTTCCTCCCTCATTCTCTGTCGTTGTTTTGCTGATCATCTTTGATCCCTACTTTCTTGCCTGTCCGCAGAACAAATGCCGCTCCCTTAGCCTGCTAATGAATCAAGATACAGAAGGGGGGATCAGGAGGTCTGGGGCCATAACTGTGCCACAGACACATGGCGTTATATTAAAACATTAGTACCACTATATGGCTTTATTTAGGACTTGCCAAAGAAAATTGATTAGGTGACAGAGATGAAACAAAAGAGGAATCATCCCTGGCCACCCTGACTGGGCTCCTCCTTTCAGAGCCAACAGCAGCAGCTCCTCTCCAAAGTTTTGCTGAGAAACAATCTGGCCATGTTTGGCCTCTTGTTGAAAGACACCCCCCACCCACGCAGCCCTGCCTCGCTGTTCCGTCTTAGAGTCTGTTTAGTCAATCAAATTAACTCAACATGAAGTTTTTGTTTGCACCTGCACTGTTAGCATCTGCAACAGAAAATATAATTCTATAAAGATTGTATGACAGTGATGTTTTTAGTTTGTTTAATTCTAAAAAGATACAGGTTTCCGTGCTTTATTTATGAGTTGCACTAGCCTGCAGGGTTTAAAAAGTGTTGTTGGGCGCAGTTTTGTGGTTTTGTTCAGTGTTTGAGACAAACTACCATATGTCAAAAAACAAAACAAAAAAAAAATTACAATCGGACTTTCTGCATTGATAACTTTCAAAATAATTAAACAATCTAAGTGCTATTTTAGGGTATGACACTATAACTTATTACCTACATCTTGCAGAAAACCCCATTTAATTTGGTTCAGTGGTCATGGAGAAATGTGGATCTTTGTAAAGCATGTCATGGGTATGTAAATATGTAAATATTATTGTTCATAATCATCCTGATGACAAAAGAGAGAAAGAAGAAAAAGAAAACAGAAAGCCAAAAAGAAGGAAGAGCTCAATCCAGTCTTCCATGAGTTAATAATTTAATATCTTTCTTTAATCATTCATTTTCACACCTTACCAACGTTTGCAAAACTCAGAAATCTGCCTCTTTTTTTTGCTGTAATTCATTATTCATTTTGTTAGTTGAAAATGAAAAGAAACAAGCACTCACTTTTTCAAAAGAGATATTTTTGTGCAAGAACACAATGAACAATTTGGTATTTGTAAGGCGTCAACACAATGGACAACTCGTCTCTTTACAAAACTTGGAGGGAAGGGACTTGTGACATGCTTCACAAAGATCCCCATTTCTCCGTGACCACTGAAGCAAATCGAATGGGTTTTCTGCATTATGTAGGTAATAAGTTATAGTTTCACACCCTGAAATGGCATTTTGATTGATTCTTTATTGTTAAAGTTATCATTGCAGAAAGTCCAATTGTAATTTTTTTTGGGGGGCATGTGGTAGATGTGAACAGTAGTGTGTTCATGTATCATTAGAGGTATGGGATAGAGTAAAATATAACTTCATGAAAATGCTCAGGGTGATTTTCTTTCTTTGATACTTCATTAACAGACAATGAGGAAGCAACAGTTTTGTGTCTGCAGATGAATCGATGGTTATGAGCCTCAAAATGTGTGATGCACTTTGTCATTGCTATCATTTCACCAAACACACAGATTGATATATACATTTGAATGATTGATTGCTATGAGTTATAATTGCAGTTCTCTGAAAATACAGCAAAAGCCAGTTAAGGGTTAGTATAATATTGTTTACATTTAGGTGAGATGCATCCACCGGTAGCGATTTGGCAATTGCATGTCCACAATGGGAGCATTCCCTGATTAATCCTGTTATGGAAGGCAAACTATGTAGTAAACTCTCAATTTTTGTGAATTCAAGTTGCATATGAGCATATTCTTAAGTGACATGAGAATAACAATAAATATGATGGTAACATGCTGTTCATCTACTACATTTGATGCCTTTTCTTTTTTAAACCAAATAATGACAGATAGTTTCTAATTTAGTACAAAATCATTCGTACATCCTCATACAATTCTCATAAATTCTTGTTTCCTATAAACCTGTGTTCTATGACTGACAGCATCCACAAACCTTTGTGCTTCCACATCTTTTGCATTCAGAGTTTAACCCTTTCATGCATGAATTATGAGAACCTTAATCAAATTTTTTTCCTGAGTGTTTTTATTCTTCTTCAGGCATGAAAAAAAATAAAGAAAAATAAGAAAAAGAAAAAATACAGAAAAAAATAAATAATGGAAAAAAAAATTCTTATGGACCTATTTTTCATGAAGTTGCAAAAATGTCCACTCAGCTGGACACCACACGTTTAATTTTTGACGCACAGAAACATGTATTTACTGATAAATTGTATGAAAACTATGGGGAGGGCTTTGTGATTCTGGGGGTTTATGCTCAGAAGAGATCTACATAATGTTACCAATTCATGTCAGAAAAGATATGTAGTGTCTTAAAACTTTAATAAAGATATGTGTGGAGAAAAAAAAAAACAACAACAACAATGAAAACAAAATCCATGAATATAGAAGAGAAAAGCTGTAGAATAGCTGTCCACTGTAGTGACCAGTATGCATGAAAGGGCTAATAAAGGTAGTGGCTTCTATTTAGGTATTAAATAAGGATTATCTTACTCTTCCATAAAAGACTAGAATACATGTTTTCAGACAAATCAAATTACTTAAATGTTCCTATAAAATAAAATAAAATGTTGTTGCCTTTTAGTAACCAGTTATTCATTTGGAGCTTTTCAGTTGAAAGTTATAACTTTTCATCATGGATTAATATGTGCTGCCATGAACATTTTGTCATGGTCCCACCACTAACTCGCAAATAAGTTCACCAGCTGGCCCCAGTGCATTGTGGGTAAAAGGAAATGACCTCAAGGATGAGGAACGTGTTATCGTTTCTGTCCAGGACATCCTTCATAAAGTAATGACACCGAGCGGCATGAAGGGGAGATAACAGAAGCGTATGGTGGACGCCATCTGTCTGTCTGTCTGTCTGTCTGTCTGTCTGTCTCTTTGTCTCTGTTGATTGAATAAAGTAGAATAGAACTCATTCTGTGAACTGGTGCTGGAGTTTGTTCCTGGAGTATAAATGATGCTAGCAAATATGCATTGTAAAGATGCAAGAACTGATTAAATTTCACCTCTGTTAGATTAGATTAGATTAGATTAGATTAGATTAGATTAGACTTTATTGATCCTACATCGGGGAAATTCAGTGGTTGAAGCAGCAACAGAATACAGTGCAAAAAAGAAAGTGTGCATGCATAAATATTAGTGCAAAAAAACAAGCAATATAAAATTAAAAAAAAGTATAATAATAGTAATAAAAACTATACAGACTATTAACATATTTACAACAAAGAGGAATTATAAGAATGTCAGACAATACAGATGAGACACATACAGGACAGGGTTACACTGTTGTGTTGCACAGTCTGTTGTGCGTAATACTTTTATTATTACCCCACAAGGCAAGGGGTATTGTTTTTGGTGCAGTTTGTTTTTGAACACTCTAGCAGCAAAACTATTGGTTGAATTCATACCAAATGGGGTTTATAGATTGCCAGTGACCCAGAATACATCTGATTACATTTTGGGAAAAGTAGGTCAAAGTTCACGTTTTTAATGAATTTTTAAAATATTTTTTTTTCCCCATTTACTTCTAATGAGCGAAATGTCTCTAGCAGCAAAACTATTGGTTGAATTCATTCCAAATTGGGTTTATAGATTGCCAGTGACCCAGAATTGATGACATTACATCTTGGGGAAAGCAGGTCAAAGTTGAAATTTTTTATGAATGTAACCCCCCTCCTTTACTTATAATGGGCAAAATTTCACATGTCTTTAGAAGCAAAACTATTGGTTGAATTCATACCAAGTTGAATTTATAGATTGCCAGAGACCCAGAATAGATGTCATTACATTTTGGGAAAAGTAGGTCAAAGTTAAAAAAAAATTTCACCAATTTTTAAAATCTTTTTTACATTTACATTACATTTATGCATTTGGCAGATGCTTTTTTCCAAAGTGACTTATAGGAGAAAAACCAAAATAAAAGAATAAAATGAAAGTATAGATTAAAGATATAAAACAGATGTAAAATTAAAAGCACTGTTGTACAGAAGAATAAAAAAGCAAAATGACAGACTAAAATACAAGAATAGATTAAAAAAAGACATAAAAAAAAAACAGCTGTACAATTAAAAACAGTGAAATAAAATCTTCTCCCATTTACTTATAATGAGCAAAATTTCAAATGTCTATAAAAACATCAATTTTGTTTCAATTTACTTCAAACTTTTCACATATATAGAGACAGTTGACATGATGACATCAGCTGAATCGATGCCAAAATAAGCTACAATAAGTGCGAGGGGCGGGGTTTGTTGTGCCTGGCACCACTTGTTTGCATATTATTATCATTTATTTAGTGCGATTTCTACATACTGAAAGATTAACTTGTCATACAAACATCAGTAATAACATCCAGTTACAGTTTTGGTACTTCTTTGGGAGAAAAGCTAACATTGTAAAACAGTGAAACCATACAGTGCATTTTTGTTGAAGGTTGTTATGGCCTCTTCGTCGGTTTTAGAGGGGAACTCATTCTACCCTACCGCCTGCACTGCTGGGTAACCAGACCCAGATGGTACCTGGTACAGACTACAAGACCAGAGCAGCTTACTTTTTTTTTTTTTTTTTTTTGCCTTTTGTAAGTTAGCCATTGTAATCAGAACCCAGGAAGCCTAGAAGTAAGACTGAGGCCATTATTGGAGTAAGGACAGAGCAACTCAAGACTACAGAAATGAACAAGAATTCAGAATATGATTCAGCAGCGTCTGAACTTAGAACATGGAGCCACATTCTACAAACTTTATTATGTAAGAAGAGTGCAAAGTATGTGTACGAACAGGTAATACTGTCTGCTGATCATGCAGAAGAAGTCTTTGGGTTAATATCCGGCCATGTCAGTGATACTGTGACCGCGCTGATCTGTGGATGTATTGTTTTACATGGCTGATCTCAAAACTGCACTATCCTAACTTTGCATGCAGGTTAAAATAAGTTTCCAAGGAGTGAAACGTGGTATTGTGCATGATTTAGATGAGTGGCAGACAGTCTTTGCATGAAGATAAATGGGAACACCAGGCTTTGGGAAGCAGGAATGTAAGACAGACATTACAGACATATGATATGGAACCATGCTGGGCTTCACCCTCCTCCTCACCTGCCAGGCCCCCACATTCCCAAAGTCTTTTCACTCAGAAAAGACCATGAACAGGCATGTTATCTATAAAATACTGTACTTTTTAACTGATGACTAACTGCTCTGGTCTTTGTAGGTTTTTTACACAACTCTTTTATGGGCCTGTTTGCAGTGTAAGTTCAGTAAAAGTCTAGAAGATTCCACTTGTGTTTGATACAGACACGTATTAGTCACAGGTAATGTCAAATAAGGAAGCACTGGTGATTTACTGTAAACGTCAACTGTCAGAAACTATGGTCCCCTAATACATATTATCAGACATCAAGTAAAGCAGGTTACACATCAAGGTTATTATTGTTAATGAAATGACGAAAACTAGCATTGTAAAAACATTTTCGTTAAGTTAAGTAAATAAAAACTATAATTAAAAGAAAAAACGATAAATAACTGAAACTGTATTGTGTGCTTACAAAACTAACTAAAACGTATAAAAACTATGGATAAAATTCCCTTCGTTTCCTTCTTTGTCAATGTCGGATTGATACGAAAGTGATTTATTTCCCTCAAGCAATTTTAGCTAGCGGCACCATATGATATTTAACGGTCCGTCCCTTCTCGTCACTTGTCGTTTAGTCATCTTCTCATCCCCACTCTACCTGGAAACGTGGAGACTAAAGTTGGGAGATAGCAGCCTGTATGGGATTTATGTGAATACAACGGCGAAGAGATAAAAGATATAAAAAAAAAAAACAACCCTAAAACTAAACAAAAACTAAGCATTTAGAAAAAAAATGAACACTAATAAAAACTAGCAAACTTGCTCTAAAAACTAATTAAAACTAACTGAATTAGAGGGGAAAAAAAAGTCAAAACTAAATAAAACTAAACTATAATGAAAAATCCAAAACTATTATAACTTTGGTACACACATAAAGATAATTAGGCTGTTTTTATCCTGATTTTCACCCTTCCCCACCAAAAATGGCAAACGGCAGAGTACTTTATTTGTTTTATTTCCCTTATTTATTTATTTAGAACATGCAAAGAAACAAAATAAAACAAAACAAAGCAAATTAAGACAAAAACAAAATAACATTTAAATGAACAGAATCTATCTTTAAGTATGTGTTTAAATGTGCATGGTTGAAAAGGAGTAGGAAGAAGTATAAACCTTATGTCTTATAAGATTATTTTATAAGATTATCCTGTGGTCTGAGGTGTGTAAAGAGTGAATTTATCCCAATAATCAGCTCCGAAAGGGGTCGTGGCTGACAATTGTAAATATTAAGCGTGTTCAATATTTACGACCATAAATCTTTGTGTGTGGGGAAAGCCGACGACTCCTGAGTTATGACTGTGAATTATGACGTGGAACGGAATGTAGCCAATCAAGAAGCAAGCAGACTGAGGAACAAGGAAGTAGGCGTAGATAAAAACAAGCATGGCCGACCTGAAACATAAAGTTTGGTGGACTTCAGAAATTTGGGATTTTTCCATCAATAATAGTCCTCAGAACACCATCATTCCCTCCTCTCGTATGTTCTCTTCCATGTTGCGTGTTTTTTTTTTCCATTTGATCACGCGCACTGCAAAAATCAAAATCTTACCAAGTGTATTTTTCCTCATTTCTAGTCAAAATATCTCATCACACTTGAAATAAGACATAATCACCTAAAGAGTAACTTTTCAGTGAGATATAAGAACTTATTTTTTAGACAATAGATCTTGAAAATCTTATTTCAAGAAATCTTACCAAGATAATTTTCACTTGTTCCATTGGCAGATTTTTTTTGCTTGAATTAAGCAAAAAAAATAAAATCTTGAATTAAGCAAAAAAAAAAAAAAAAAAAAAAATCTTGAATTAAGCAAAAAAAACAATATGCCAATGGAACAAGTGAAAATTATCTTGGTAAGATTTCTTGAAATAAGATTTTCCAGATCTGTTGTCTAAAAATAAGTTCTTATATCTCACTGAAAAGTTACTGATTATGTCTTATTTTAAGTGTGATGAGATATTTTGACTAGAAATGAGAAAAATACACTTGATAAGATTTTGATTTTTCTTTTTTTTTTTTTTTCATTCATAACGTTCATTTAATTTTTTAAAATTTCATTCATTATTTTTTTCGGTGAAGTCAACTTCCTTCATTTGCAGCTCTTTATTCAGTCTGTTAAGTGCCTACTATTTTCTGCAGGGGTTGATGTGGAGTGATCATGCCACTGTAAACACTGATGTGAAAGGGTGCCAACGGAAATAACACCAGCCTCTCTTCTCCTTTCTCCACCCCGGCTGATAAGATTAGAGCTCTATGGCCCGTATCAACTTTGGTACTAATTGTGAAGCTCTAGCCATGTGCATTGGGGAAACCTCAAGTATTTGTAGAGCAGAAATGATGAGACACTTAGCTTATGTATTGGTCATCAATGAATCATAAAAAAAATGAATGACTGACAACTATTTATGTGGCAAATTCCAAATCACTTTTGCTTTATAGTTATTAACCTTTCTTGTGATTTGTTCAGATTGATAATAATATCCTCTGTATTTTGCATTTTTCAGTGAAAATCAGGTATTTTCTTATATTTAATTTTCTGACCATGCAGACTTTCATACACTTCAGTGCTCAGAGTTGTTATATCATAATTAAAAGTGACTTTTTCTGAGTGTAAATATTACTCTGGAAGAATTGCATGATACACTACAAAAATCAAAATCTTACCAAGTGTATTTTTCTCATTTCTAGTCAAAATATCTCATCACACTTAAAATAAGACATAATTACCTAAAGAGTAACTTTTCAGTGAGATATAAGAACTGATTTTTAGACAATAGATGTGGAAAATCTTATTTCAAGAAATCTTACCAAGATAATGTTTACTTGTTCCATTGGCAGATTGTTTTGCTTAATTCAAGATTTTTTATTTTTTTTTGCTTAATTCAAGATTGTTTTGCTCAATTCAAGATTTTTTTTTTTTTTTTGCTTAATTCAAGCAAAAAAAAAAAACTGCCAATGGAACAAATGAAAATTATCTTAGTAAGATTTCTTGAAATAAGATTTTCCAGATCTATTGTCTAAAAATAAGTTCTTATATCTCACTGAAAAGTTACTCTTTAGGTGATTATGTCTTATTTTAAGTGTGATGAAACATTTTGACTAGAAATGAAAAAAGTACACTTGGTAAGATTAGATTTTTTCCAGTGTATATGTGAAACAACACACATCAACAAATTCAAGAACGTGGAGGAAATTTGGATGGAAAAACCTGACTTGTTACTTCATTACACCTAAACTGAAGAGCAAACAAAATGGTTCCCAATATACATGTCGGCAGATTTTTTTTTGCTCAATTCGAGATTCTTTTGCTCAATTCAAGATTTTTTTTTTTTTTTGCTTAATTCAAGCAAAAATAAATAAATAAATAAAAATCTGTCAATGGAACAAGTGAAAATTATCTTGATAACATTTCTTGAAATAAGATTTTCAAGATCTAATGTCTACAAATAAGTTCTTAAATCTCACTGAAAAGTTACTCTTTGGGTGATTATGTCTTCTTTTAAATGTGATGAGATATTTTGACTAGAAATGAGATTAATACACTTGATAAGATTTAGATATTTTCTAGTGTTTAAGTGAAACACAACATACATCTACAAATTCAAGAACATGGAGGGAATTTGGATGGAAAAACCTGACCTGTTACTTCATTACACCTAAACTGAAGAGCAAACAAACTGGTTCCCAATGTACATGTAGGCGGTTATGTGGAAAGAGAGAAGTAAACCACGCACACATCTTCTGGGAGTGTCACGAACTTAAATTGTTCTGGGAAAATGTACATAATATAATGAAAGGCATTTTGAGATATGTAATACCCAGGAAATGTAAAGTTATATATGCTTGGAAGTTTGAATAACTATGTGCCAGAAAAAGATAGATATTGAACCAAAATATTAGTGGTCACTTGTGAAAAAAAAAACAATAACGAGGAACTGGTGCAAGGCTGAACCACCCACTAGAACTCAGTGGCTGGGGATTGTAACAGAAGTTTACACCATCGAGAAAATAGCCCATCGACTAAGAATGAGAGAAAGTGTCTTTGTGACTAAGCGAGAGAAATGGACTCAGTATGACACAGTGAATGATGCTTAAGGACTGACATACTCGAATGTATGTACTTATTTTGATGATACATATCAGTAACCATGACTGTTATTTCTTCTGTTTTTGTTTCTTTACTTAACACATCTGTTTTATTTCTCTAACTCTGCAAGGGAATATGTCATTGGAATATGTATCTCTTTGTTAAAATGTGAAAACACCTCAATAAAAATGTGAGTATAAAAAGAAGTAAAATACATAAAGTTGGAGTAAAATATTTTACTTCTTTTCATAAAATGACTGTGACTATGTAATTTATTCTTGATAGATAAAGTGTAACTAAGATTCAGTATGTTATCACTGAACCTGGTTAAAGGCGATTATTAATGTGTATGAATAGGATTAAAAGGAGGAATGTATCTGAAGACAAAATTATTCCAACTTTATGGAGAACAGTATATATTAACTGAACATAAAAACATGTGTCTACAGTCATTGTCATCTGTCAAACTACATAAATTTATTGGCGAATCAATATTTTTGAAGACAGTGGTGTTTCCATGTTCATTACAGAGCCCCTTAACGTTCATATGGATCATATTTAATGGAATACTCTGCATTTTCTAGATGTATTTCAGTGTATTGATAGGATTGGTGGTTCAAAGGTTATTAAACGTTCTCCATCAGTAGATTCTTTTGAACAACAAAACAAATAAAATTAATGATAATTATCGATAAACATTAAAAGACAATTCCAACTTCTTAAATATGAATATATAGATCTTCTAATTGTCTTCACTGTAAACTGCCTAGGAAACATTTGAAGATATTATCATCGTCTTTATTCACATCTTATAAACCACAACATTATTATTATTATTATTATTATTATTATTATTATTATTATTATTATTAAGGAATATTTAGCTGCTAATTGACCATAATTTTAGATTACAACTCTGAATGTGCTGTCAAGGCAGATTTTATACACAAAAGACAATTCAGACAAAAGGAAAATCTAAGTTAAAAAAATAATAATAAAAAAGTAAAAATAGAACTGCAAAGTGTAGAGGAAATGCAATATTATTAAAGGATAAAAATATAATTGAAGGAATGTTTTTTTTTTTCTACTATTATTAATAGTATATTTCTCTTGAATTGCAACAAAAAGACTTACAGTCCAATAAGAGTAGTTTTACTCATCAGTTTTAGGGGAAGATGATGGATTATAGAGGTTAATTTTTTAAACGGAAACTGTACAGCTCTTCAAATACAACAACCAGTGTATTTTGAAGCTGTAGACTGTTTGTGTTCTTGTTGTCTTTGTCAGCACTCAGTTATTTACCATCATAAACTCCTTTTACACTTGTTCCTGTCCATCACGCATGAAAAAAAAAAAAAGATGAATAAGATCAGGTTTCATTTTCAGTAATTTCATACAGAATAAATCATGTAGTAAAAATTCCCCACCTACTTTGTTATGCTTTAAACCCCAACAGATATGTTATTTGGTAACAGGATGCTCCCCCCTAAGTTTCTTTTTTTATATAAAACGAAGGGTTTGCAAAGTGGGAAGGGCTGCATTGAAGATAAGTATGTAAACAGAGAGTGATGTTCTTATATTTAAACCTTAAAAGTTCAACAGAATAAGGTTTTGCTCTTAAATGCCCAGAAAGTGAAAACACAAGGTGCAATGTGACAGTAACCAGGACCTAAAAGTATGTACAGTAATGTAAAGTAAAAGAGGAGGTGAAACAAACCAAAGCTGCAGCTGAGATGACAGAGGCTTTTTGTTTAAGTATAAAGTCATGGGAAAGGCTTCTGGATGGAAAAGATGGTGTAAGTATGTAATACCCAGTGTGCAAATAAAATGATCATGATGACTTTTTTCTGCTTTAAACCCATAAAAACCCAAAGAACCGAAGATCTAAACTGTTTAATAACTGTTGATCCGCTAATCCTATCAATACATGGAAATAATTGGTATAAAATACAGTTTGGCGTCTTTTCATGGTCATCATTTGGATGTTTAGAGGCTCCGTAGTTACCGTAGAAACACCGTCATCTTCTACAACATTAATTCACCATTAAAACCTATGAAGTTGGATATATGACAGTGGATGGAGACGGTTGTTTTTATGTTCATTTATCGATATCTTTGCTGAAAAGTCACACTTTTTTTTGTTTCTGATATAATATCCCTCAACTTTAATTTGAGCTTTTATGAACATCTACATAATCTATAAAGCAAATATAGGAAAATACATGATTTACACTGAGAAAATGCAAAATAAGGAGGAGAATCCTATATTATAAAAGGTAAATTTTATCTTCTGTACTGCCAAACTTCTGTCAGTCAGTATTCTCTAAAATATCGTGGACCACAGTTTTGGAATAATCTACGACCTGAACTTCAATCAACATCTACTTTATCATTATTTAAAAAGCATCTGAAAAGGACTCTAATTTACAAAAAAAATAAGACTGTATATCATTTGATTTGTATTTCTATTGTTTTTACTTCAGATTAATATTTCAGTTATATCGCATGTTTAATTCTTTTTTTTTTTTTTTTTTCCTCTGTATTGTTTGTTTCCGAGGAGGTATTTACACAAGTCTTTTGGCTTCTATCCTCTCCTGCACAGTGGTGTTAGTTGCATGAAAATTGTTTTTAAAATTTTTCTCTTACTGTCTATGATGTGCAAATAAATAAATAAAATAAATAAAATAAATAAAGAGGACTCTGTGTGTGTCTCAGGCATCACACAAAATCCGTACAGAGTTGACTGCTGCAGTTTGTCATACTTATGTATTTTTGGTCAAGGAATAGACCAGTGAAAATACCAAGTTGATAGGACCAATATTTTGGGAGATATTAGTCATTTTTGAATACAATAAATAGCCTCCCAATGGCCAATCATGTTGCTATGCCCAGAATCATAGAATCATCAATGAAGTGGGTTACCTAGCAACAGATAAAGAATTGTTGCCATGGTGTCAAATTTCATGTGCAGAAACAGACATGCCAGCTGAGAAGTTATTAGGGCTGCACGATATTTGAAAAAACTGACATTGCGATTTTTTTTTTTTTTAACCCGTGATACGAAAAAATACTCAGGAGGATATAATAGCTGTGTGATGCCGACGTAAACGGTCAAACAAATTAGTTGTGTTTCCTCTCGTCATGTTTCAATATCATCCTTCTTGTAGCTGAAATAATTCCAGACAACTGACGCTGCTTTTTTTTTTTTGTGGCACCAACTTTTCATTTTCGGTGATTTTCTCTTGTTCGTTGCTCATTTTTCAACGTTGTTACCAGCGACTCACTCCATGTGCAGGGCAAGGTTATAATAGTTTTGGATTTTTCATTCTAGTTTAGTTTTGACTTTTTTTTCTCTAATTCAGTTAGTTTTAATTTATTTTTTAGAGTGGGTTGCTAGTTTTTATTAGTTTTCATTTTTTACTAAATGCTTAGTTTTAGTTTAATTTTAGTATTAATTTTAGTTTTGTCGTATTTTTTCTCTACTTCTCTGTCATATTCAAATAAATCCCAGACAGGACTCTGCTGCTTTCGCCCAACTTCAATCTCCATATTTCCAGGTAGAGTGGGGACCAGAAGACGACTGTAAATCACAAGTGACCACAAGTAACGGACCATGAAGTGTTATATGGTGCTGCTAGCTAAAATTGCTCGAGCGAAATAAATTGATTTCGTATCAATCCGACACTGACAAAGACGAAAACGAAGGGAATTTTATCCATAATTTTTATCCGTTTTAGTTAGTTTTGTAAGCACACTATATGGTTTACAGTTTCAGTTAGTTATCGTTTTTTCTTTTAATTCTAGTTTTTATTTATTTCAGTTAACAGAAATGTTTTTTCAATTCTAGTTTTCTTCATTTCGTTAGTTTTCGTCAACGATAATAACCTTGGTGCGGGGGCGTGGTCTGCTTCGGCAAACTGATTAAGAACGATTGTGATTGGTGGATGAGAACACGTTGAGTTCATTTGCCTCTTACATTGCAGGACCTGCGCTGTGACTATTGCGCACACGTACATTGCGATGATGATTATATTGTGCAGCTCTACAGGTTATTTAACTGAAAATGCGAATGGAATTTACCAAAAAAGTGAAGAAAGTAAAGGAATGGACTGCATCAGAGGATCTAGACCGCGTTGGTATGAAATAAATCACTGAAAGGTTAAAGATAGAGAGAAATTCATTTGGGAACTGTCACAAAAGTAGGACTGGGTCTTTATGGGTTAACGTCCACCTGATGAGACTTTCTCAGAGCCTGTACTTTGTGATTATGTTTAGCTCAGTTTTCGCTTGTTTTTTTTCCTGTTTTCTATTTGGTAATTTTCACACTTTAACACCTTATGTGTCCTGGTATAAACCTCACCTACCACTGGTCTAAGTGATCACATCCTGGACGCTGTTCTGTGCTGTTGTTTTGCTGGTGGGTTGATCTGTGGTTAACTCACTTGGCATATGTACACGCAAACACAAAAGGCATAACACGCTCACAAAACGATATGAAAGTGAGATGTGACACAGGCTGTAATTCAGTTTAAGCATGACCTTGACTCTGTGGTATGCTGGTATTATTGTCTACATGCATTCTCATTTTCATGGACGTATAGTGTATCAGTAAATTTTTATAGTAATGTAAAACAAAAGCTTAATCTATAATAAGATAATGGCTCCAGAAACTTAACCTACTCCTTCCGGTGCCTGTGGTTCAAGTGTGACTGATAGCAAAACAGCTGTTTCCTGGGGGTTGCACCACTGTCTCTGCCATGACTGACCGAGGCTGTGCTGCATTTTTCCCTGTCCAGCTGCCTGTCCTGCTCTGCTGGTCTGAAATCTGCTCAAACATTTAGCACGTAGCCTCATAGAGGGCGCTAGTCCGTCTAGCTGGCTGCAGCTGCTGGAAGACACAGAGGAAAAGTGCTAGTCAGAGTCTGCTGCTGGGAGCTGGACAGTCAAATATGACATAACATACGGTGGATTTTCAGAGACGTGAAGGTCCAGTAAGAGGACAAATATTACAAGACATTAACATCTGAAACTGCAGTCCAAAGGAAACAAACAGGGTGTCCCTAAAGTCTGGACACATAGGAAATCTCATTAACTATACTTTTTTTTTACCTCGAAGGATCGAGTATGGGTTTGTCCAAATAAGAAAGAATTGAACTGGTACTTCTCAGTGGACGTGCATGATGCTCATTAATATTCCAGTTGAATAATATGTTATTGACTGGTTCCACCCAGATGCTCCACTGAACAACACTTGAAATCACTCCTGCCTGTGGCCATCAAACTGTTTAACTCCACCTTATAACCACATAATTATAATTATAATTACATACAACTATATCAACTATATTTTTGCACACTTATGTATATATTTTTTAATCATCATATTGATAATATATTGTCTAGTACATATTGTACAAGTTGCAGGTCTTATTTTGTGAGTGTTTTATTATGCATATTTGATATATTGGTATATTGATAGTCTCTGTGGCTGCTGTGGATTCTATTTTTATAAACTAAAACCCATCACTCCACATGCAATCTTTTATCGTTCTTATATATATATATATATATATTATATATATATATATATATACTCACACACACACACATACACACACAGGGTGCAATTTCTTGGGGGGGATGGGGGATCAACCCCCCCCTCTGATTGTTACATCCCTGCTTCTGCTCAATGACAACCAACCAATGTAAATAACAGGCAGGTTGTGACAGTTTTCTTCCACCTATATCCTACATTACTGGCACTAACGTTCACCTGAACCAAACTGTTGGCAGTCTCAGAATTCGTGAACATCTCCATGCAGTGGGGTGCCGTAAATAGGGGGTAAACGTGACAAGTTCATGGAGCCCAGCATTTGTGGGGGGGCCCATAGAGCAGGGGAGGGGGTCCAGTGGATACAGGTCAGAAGTTGTGAAAATTTCGTATAAGATCTGCTGTATAATAAAGGAGTAGAACCCAGGAGTTAAACGTTGAAAGTATGTAATGTTTCACTTTCATTTCATGCCAGCGTTAGTTCTGTTAGTTAAGGACTGCACCCCCATGTATATAACAGCTGCCCCCCCCATACATATATATATATATATATATATATATATATATATATACGTGTGTGTGTGTGTGTGTGTGTGTATATACAGGGTATGATTTGTCAAAAAAACAGAGGTTTTTTTGGAGGGGGGTGCAGTTATATACATGGGGGTGCTATATATATGTTTGTATATTTAGAGCTTCATATCAATACTAGCGTGTTGACTTGTGGGGAACCATGGGTCATATTAATACCGATATCTACGGACATAAGCTAGTAAATGCATCAATCCTGTTTTTAACTTCATTTCCTGTCATACAGCATGCTCCTGCGCTTCCGGTCAACCATCACGGGCAACACAATATGATTGTAAGGTTATTGTATTCTAAAATTACTATCTCCCAAAATATTAGTCCTATTAATTTGCTGAGACATTTAATGAGGAGATGGGACTATTCCTCAACTGTAGGTACCAAATTGACTAGTTAAAAACATCTCAATTTCTCAGGACTGCGCAGATACACACACAGACACTCTTATACCTTCCAGTATTATGATATAGATTATAAAAACTAAGTGCCTCTGTGTGCGTGTATGTTTGTCTTGGGATTCACACAAAATCCATACAGAGATGACTGCTGCAATTTGTCATACTTATATATTTTTAGTCAAGGAACAGACTAGTGAAAACGGCAAGTTGACAGGACCAATATTTTGGGTGATATTAGTAATTTTTCCTTACAATCATGTTGCTATGGCCAGAACGCTTTGGCGGTGACTGCTGGACAAATGTGGTACAGCATGCACAAATACACAACAGCATAAAAACTACCACATCTAGAACCTGGGGATCACATTGGGTCAACGCGTTAGTATTTATATATTTTTCTTTTTCTGTTGTATTGACCATTTGTTTCCTGCTACTTTTTTTTTTACTTGACTGTAACACCCGATAATTTCCTCTTGTATTCTGATTCTGACTGATTGAAAATTGTTTTTGTCTGTGTCCAGACTTTAATGACACTCTGTATAGTCATCATTTTCAGAGTGTGCAGGAAGATAACAGAACATTTGATCAACATCAGTGTTACTGGAGAAGCTAATTACAAAAGGGATCAGCATTAGTCTGTTATGTACCTGCTTAAAAAGTCATGATGCAGCAGAAAAGCAGCGTACTGACATGCTGAGTCAAACCGAGCACTCTCAGCTGTTCTAATCCTGCAGCCTGCCGCCGCTGCTCGCCACGCCTCACACCTCACCTTTTTGTTACATCCTTCTCAGGCAAAACCTAAAGATACATCCTGTTTGAACACCCATCAGAAGCCATCAATGAATCATTACCTCATGTGGCACATTTCAGTGGGCAGTTAGTTCGACAACATATTTACAGTATCTTTACTGGCCCACCCTTTTGAATATGAGTCACAGCAGTTAAATCAAACTGTGACAAAGTTGCATGCAGCGAATTTGGGAACATTTTTAATCTTATCAGTGCTAAGGGTGTTAACCTGTGCATACTTTCACTTCACTTGCGCAACTAGAATCATCTCTTAAAGGGGTCATATTTTTGCTAAACCTAGTTTTATTAGTCTTTGGTTCATTTATTTGTGTATTTGGACCCGAATAGTTCATAAAGTTTGAATTTGAACCCTTCAGGTGCTGCAAAGCTAATTTGAGCCATTAAACCTATCAATACATGTAAATAATTGGTGTAAAAATTGGTGTAAAATACAGTTTGTCATCAGATATGACCCATTGGGACTTTCAGAGGCTCCGTAGTTACCATGGAAACAAAGTCATCTTCTACAACATTGATTCACTAGTAAAACCCATGGAGTTTGATCAATAACACTTGGTTTATGTTCAGTTCAAGGGGTCATGTTTTGCTAAACCCACTTTTATTAGTCTTTGGTTCATTTATTTGTTTATTTGGATCCTAATAGTTCAAAAAGTTTTGAATTTGAACCCTCCAGGTGCTGCAAAGCTATCTTTATATGAATTTTAGCAATAATCAAGTGGACTTCTACAACCTGTTTGAATTCCTGTTTAATTTGTTATGTTTTGGGTTTGTTTGTTTTGTTTTTGTATACATGTAAAAAAAAAAAAAAAAAAAAAGGAAATTGTGCAACAGTTCATTTTCAAGTGATTTGTCACATATGATACAATGTTTGTATTGCCCAATTTCTGCAAAACTCCAAATAAACAAAGGTAGGAAAAAAAATAATCCAAGACTTCTGGGGAAAAAACAATAAAATGCAATGTAATGTAATTGGCATCAGTCCATACTAAATGTAAAAATTTTACTACTGGATAAATGAGTAAAAATCCACTACTGTAACATAAAAAACTTTGTTATGTTTTATAACTAGTTCCATCATGAAATTTCCACATATAAGGTCAAGACTTCCGATGAACATTTCTCCGGGTACGACATAATTTTTTGTCAGCAGCAGTGGTTGTTGTTCACACTGAAAATATATCCAAACTTTGAGCCAATTACCAAAAATGTTAAGTTGTTGGTTGTATTTACGAACACAAGTGGCTGAACAGGAAAGAGCAGCACAGCCAACAACCTGGAAGGGGGTGTGGTCATGTGCATTTAAAGGGCCAGTGCCCAAAATGACCTTTCTGGTGTCATTACTCAGAAATAGGGTTGAAGATGGACCTGTGGAGCGGAATTAATTAAGAATTCAGACCCAAGCATAGCATTTACAGTTTATGTAGACCACAGGGAAATGTTTTAAAATGCATAATTCCATTTAAAAAAGCAAAATATCACTCCTTTAATGATAAATTTTGTTGACAAAGTCAAGTTTTCTTTATTTCTTCTCTTTTTCTGATATTATGACGGTTAACTTCAATCTGAGCTTTTATGAACATCTACATATTCAGTCAATGAAATATGGGAAAATACCTGCTTTTTATTGAAGAAATGCAAAATGCAGAGGACAATATTATAATAAATGGCGATAAATCCCTTAAGAAAGGTTAAATAGAGAGACTTAATTCATTTGGGAAATGCCGCAAAAGTAGCACTGGGTCTTTATGGGTTAATATTAAAACCTGAATTTCACATTCAGCACTTGTCTTTTTTTTTAGTTAATTTCATACTCTTTTAAAATTGCATGTGTTTGAAAACAGTGAGACTTACCTCTTGATAGTTAAAGTATTGTTACTGGATCACTCTGCTCTGACATATTTCCATCTGTTAATCAGTGATACTGCTGTTTCCCTTTCATGTTCAGTAAATTACCCATGAACAGTGGTGACACAGATTTCAAAGAATGTTTCCATCATTCCAAACATGGCAATTATCAACCAATCACATGGGAATCAGTCGCCCTTGTGTCATGTGGACTTATTTTGCCTGACAACAGTTAAACTTTAGTCAGATCCCTTTAGGAGTGAAGGCCAGTTCTTCACAAGGACCTCAATCACAGGACCTTTTTCAAGTGGCTAAATGGAGAGAAAACAGCCAAATACCTCCATCCAAAATAGAAAACGGTGCTGGAATGTTTTGTGGCATGGGGAGGTGACGTAGGAATTAACTGTAATCACTGAAACACTTGGAGAATGCGGCCGCTTTGTGCCGGCTTTCTGAGTCGATCACCATTAGAATGACACAAATGAAACCTTTTATTTTCATGTAATGACATACTTTGCTTTCAACAGTGAAGTCTTTTATTAGTGATGTCGTACTGATCAGTCAATAAAGCTGCAACATGACCCTTTAGTTGTTTAACTAGTGACAACTTAAATAAGGAGATCATACCTCGTTCAGCTGTGTCTTTGCTGGCGTTCTTTCCATGGCCTTTACTTGACATTATTTTGTTTTGTTTGGTTTTTTTTTCCAGTTTATTCTCAAGGATTTATGTAGGTGCAAGCAACAAGACTGACAAGCAATTTTGCAATTGTACACATTCATCAGCAAAACGTTTTCCTGTATTATCTGTATTATTTTCCTGTCTGATTTAATTGTTTGACAGTGTGTGTATATCATTAGCCTCATAGTGTAACTGCTTAACCCTATAACACCACATGTATCATATTTGATAAATGAGTTTTGAAGCCCTCTACATGATCAGTGTGATTTTTTTTTTTTACTTGAAAAACCTGATGTATACAATTAGATACATGCATTCATTCATTCATTCATTATTTTCTGAACCCGCTTTATCCTCACTAGGGTCACTGGGGTTGCTTGGAGCCTATCTCAGCTACTTATGGGCAAAGGTGGGGTACACCCTGGAGAGGTTGCCAGTTCATCGCAGGGCTGACAGATAGAGACAAACACTCTCACATTCACATCTATGGACAATTTAGAGTAAGCGATTAGCATGTCTTTGGATGCATGCAATACACAGATAATCCACCAGGGGGGAGGAATTCATTCACCAGAGGTCTTTCCAGTGACACTACAAAACTGTCATTAATGAGGAAGGAGGCAGAACTTTGCCAATTTTGAAAAGGAATTACCAACGTGTTAGATATGTTTAAAAATAATATTTGAGCATTGAGACCTGATGTATCAAATATGATACAAAACTGAAAGTCATACATGGAATATTTGAAAAAAAAAAAAAAATCAGGGTTGTTCAGAAGGACCAATAAAGGCTCCAGTTTCAAAGAACTGGAATTTTCTGTCTGATTTAATGGTTAATGGTTCAGGTTGGTAGAGCGGGGCGTCCTTTGGCTGAAGGGTTGGTGGTTCGAATCCTGGCTCCGACTGTCCATGTGTCGAAGTGTCCTTGGGCAAGACACTGAGCCCTAAATTGCTCCCAGTAGGGCCTGGCTGCTGCCTTGCATGGCAGCAGCCGCCTACTGGTGTATGAATGTGTGTGAATGGGTGAATGTGAGGAATTGTAAAACGCTTTGGGCGCCATTTATACCTCAATCAGCATGAACAGGACATCTTACAAGCTACAGTCATTATGTGTTCTAATGCTTTTGTCCATATAGTTTAAAAACATCAATATTTCCTTGAGATTTTGTTTTCTATGTGAGATATAAAGAAAGTAGATGGTTAGTTGTGGTCGAAAATTATGATTTACAGTCAGAGCACGAAAAATATTTTAGAAATTTAGAGGTAGACCATTTAAAATCATACTCATGGATGAAAAAAAACTAAATCCATGCTGAGAGAAATTAGGTAAAAAAAAACCATCTCTGATGCATTTTGGAAGCAAAGATAGTAATTTAAACCAAACTAACCAATGCAATCATATTTATCCTAATGTAAAACTATATTATGACATTTGTCATTATTGTTTTGTATCCCAGACCCCTGTTAGAATAAAAAAAAAACACCTGAATTCAACATATCCTAATACTTTTGTCCATATAATGTATGACTTAGGCAATTATGTTATGAGGCTAATGATAATTGTTTTGTTCTTTGGAAATGATGATTTAAGTGGATAAGTGTCAGACAGGGGGCAGCATGACTGATTACAAGATAGTTGACATTCTTTGAGATCGGAAATATTAAATATGAATGTCGTTACTGTTAATTTATGTAGATTTTGCTTGTCAACATGGCAGTTATGTAATGTGTGTGTGCATAAAATAAGGATTAAATATAGCCACAGTGACTAGGACCATGGTTGAACACATCAAACCACACAAACCAGAAAATATGTAAATGAGAATCCTGTGACAATAAAACACCTGTTGGTTGGACTGACGGAGGTGTATAATGTTGACAGTGGGTCATAACAGCTGTGGCCTGTGTGACAGTGCAGAAATTATACAAAAATGTGCGTGACATTATAAGCAGAGTCATTGTCCAGTCTATCATTGTCAGCTTGGCAGTACCGAAAATGGCTGTCTCACACCAAAAGTGAGAAACCACAAACTGGCAAATGTTGTCCAATCACATGAGCAAAAAAAAAAAAGAAATGAAAACATGCTAGGCTTAGATCGACATTTACTTAGTCATCTTCCCTTAAAGAGGAAGTACATGTGCCCAGACAGAAGTGACTGTAATAACATCTGTAATAAGTTTTTAATAAATATTTACATGGATACAGGGTACATTATTTGTGATTAGAGATTTTGTTTAAATATATTACAACACCTTTCACTGTTGTGTATAATTCACATGCCAATCAAGAGCTGACCTTGTAGTTCAGTGAAATTAAGAATAAAGTCTTTTGTTTGATGATAGAATTCCTTCAATGCATGTGCAATTTTTCTTTGCAGAAGTGATTATAGGCTTATTATATATATGTAGTTGATTGCACACAATTTAACCAAAGCTCCAGCAAACAGTTATTTTTATTGACAATTAATTTTTACCCCACTCTCCAAAAGGGAGGCAAGGGGGATTGTTTTTGGTTCAGCTTGTTCCTTTGTTTGTTTGTTAACACTCTAGCAGCAAAATAACTGGTTGAATTCATAACTAATTTGGTTTATAGATTGTCAGTGACCCAGAATAGATCTCATTACATTTTGGGAACAGTAGGTCAAAGTTTACATTTTTTATGAATTTTTCAAATCTTTTTTTTTTTCCATTTACTTAAAATGGACAAAATTTCAAATGTCTGTAGCAGCCAAACCGTTGGTTGAATTCATACTAAATTTGGTTTATAGATTGCCAGTGACCCAGAATAGATGTGATTACCTTTTGGGAAAAGTAGATCAAAGTTAAATTTTTTTGTGAATTTTTTACATCTTTTTTTTTTCTCTCATTTACTTACAATGGGCGCGTTTTCACATGTATATAAAAACATCAATTTTGTTTCAGTTTACTTCAAACTCGACACATATGTAGAGACATTTGATATGCTGACATCAGCACATGCATAGACATGATGACATCAGCTGGATCAATGCCAAAATAAACTACAATAAGTGCGAGGGGCGGGGTTTGTTGTGTCTGGCACCACTTGTTATTTTATATTTTGGGTCGTACAATGTTTGAAAATGGTTGAGCATTGTCTCCCAAAGACCATGCTGACATCTGTAAATGTTTTGTTTGGTCCAAAACTTCAGTTAACTGTCATAGAGGAGGAAGAAAAACCAGCAATATTCTCATATATGCAGCTGGAATATGAGAAATTAAACATTTTCGTCCTTAATTTTTATCAAAAACATTGTTGGTTGTTGCACCTCTAAACCTAACATATAGCATCAGCTGATTGTTGGTTTGTGTCTCTGAACTTCCCTTTTTAAGTTATCTTTGTCCAAACTTCCCCTCATGATCATGAATGAGTGGAATCTGAAAGTAAAGCAACAGAACGAGCAAACTTCACATCCATTCATCATTTTGACATTTAGCCCTCACTAACTCAATCCGATGGATTTTTACTGGTGTGAAAATAACCCTATATGGGTCGTTGTTTCTTTGAAATATTCTGCATGTTCCATGGCTGAATCACTCACAATCCAGGCATGGTTCTTAAATAAGCTTTTGTCACGTCTCATAGTTTCTCTGAATATTTGATAAGAAATGAAGTAAAAAATAAAGAGAAGTGTTAGATGTAAGATTCAGATTTTAGTATTAACTCATAAAGACCCAGTGCTACTTTTGCGGCATTTCCCAAATGAATTTTTCTCTCTACTTAACCTTTCTTAAGTGATTTATCATCATTTATTATAATATTGTCCTCTGTATTTTGCATTTCTTTAATAAAAATCAAGTATTTTCACATATTTAATTTACTGATTATGTAGATGTTCATAAAAGCGCAGATTAAAGTTAATTGTCATAATATCAGAAAGAGAGAAAAAATTAAGAAAACTTGACTTTTTCAACAAAATGTATCATTATAGGGGGGATATTTTGCTTTTTTTAAATGGAATTATGCATTTTAAAACATTTCCCTGTGGTCTACATAAACTGTAAATGCTCTGCTTGGGTCTGAATTCTTCATTATTTCAACTCCACAGGTCCATCTTCAACCCTATTTCTGAGTAATGACACAAGAAAGGACGTTTTGAGCGCTGTCCCTTTAAATTCAAATGAGCCACTTCATGCCCCACCATCTCTAGGTTGTTGAACGTACTTTCTGTCCCGTTCAGCCACTTGTGTTGGTTAATACAATCAACAACTGAACATTTTAGGTAATCGGCTCAAAATTTGGACATATTTTCAGTTTTTACTACACCCGCTGGTGATAAATAATTGTGTCATACTCTGAGAAATGTTCATCAGAAGTCTTGACCTTATATGTGCAAATGTCGTGACTTAACTAGTTATAAAACATAACTAATAAAGCAGGAATTGAAACTGGTTGTAGAAATCTACTTGATTTTTGCATGAATGAAAATAAAGATAGCTTTGCAGCACCTGGAAGGTTCAAATTCAAACTTTTTGAACTATAGGGTCCAAATACTCAAATAAATGAACCAAAGACTAATAAAAGTGGGTTTAGTAGAATATGACTGCTTTAAGTCAACATAAACCAAGTGCCTCCATGCTGTTTTATTGATCGAACGCCACGGGTTTTACTGGTGAATCAATGTTGTAGAAGATGACAGTGTTTCCACGTTCACTACGGAGCCACTGAATGTCCAAATGGGTCACATCTGATGTCCATGAAAAGACGACAACTGCATTTTACACCAATTATTTACATGTATTGATAGGTTAGATGGATCAGAAGTTATTAAACATTTTATATCAGTAAGAGTGTTTTGGTCATCAGTGGTTGTTTGGGTTTTTATGGGTTAAAACTACATAACTTGCATAGATTTGTGCATCCATCCAACTCCATCTCCTTGCTTCTCTATTATGTACTCCTTTATGATAGGCTGGTGCTGTGGATTGAACTCAGACTGCTCCCAAAAGGGACCGAGTCCCAGGTGTTTCACACACCATATAGTGGCCTCTCACTCTTATTTGCGTACACAGATGTCGAAGCTTCCACCTTCTGTATACACATTACAGTTCTGCAAAATCCCCTAGAAGTCATTCTAAAACATACAAGACAGGCATTTTGCCCAGGTGTTTTGGGGTCTGTATGTGTCTGAATGTGTTTTTGTCACTCTGATGGAGGAACGTATTTAACTCCTCTCTTTTGCATGATACCGATGTGTAACATTTGTGTATTTGGTGTGTGTATTTGTGTGTGTGTGGTGGCCAGTGGAGGTTATGAATGAGCTACAGCTGCATGGCTCAGTGGTCAGTATGGACAGCTGATGAATGAAGTAGAGATTATTAAAATAAACTGCTGGGTGATGCAGAAACATTTGTTCAGCAGGCCTCCATATCCTCATCCCCATATCTTCTTCACACATCTGGCTTTACCAAGATGCACACCCCGTTGATGTGTAAATATTTAAAACACCACAAGGTCATCAAGTTTGTCCAATGCACTTAGCAGGAACTCCCACGAGATCATGAATTGATACAAATTTTTTGCGCAATTTCATATGAAACAAGCATGATTTGCATGAAACGGAGAAGAAGCAGCAGAAAGGCAGATGATCGACGGATATGTGAGCAACAGTGTGGTGTGAAGATAGTGACAGACGGACAGAGATGGGGAGGTGACAGAGAGAAGGAGACAGGCCTGCTGATGGATAGATAGACGGAGTGAGAGAGGAAGAAGGGCAGTGATAAGGACAAAGACATTAGTCACGTTTAGGGGCTTCCCTCCTCCCCTATGCGAGTGGACCTTGAGCCAAGCCACACAGACTCTACTGTGTCATGGTGTGTGTGGCCCTGTGTCTGTGTGGGCCTGCAAGTGGTGACTGGACAAATCATGACTCAGCAAAAAAAAAAAAAAAAAAAAAAGACAGCCCCATAGAAGTGAAAAAGAGCATGGCTTCATTGTTGACACGGGTTTTCTTTGGAGTCACATTAGCTGCTTTTCAGATCACAATAGAGCTGGTTCTATTCACAGAGCAGCACTTCTCTATTTTTGCAGTTTCTTATACTAACATCAGCTCAGTGGAAGGTTATGGTCAACCTGTGTGCTAAATTTGATTCAGTTAGTGTCAATCATTACATTTTACAGAACGTTTAAAGCGAATGTGGGTAGCTTTTGTTGTCATTCCTGATTTAGTTACCAAATGTCAGTTTCATGAGTAAGTTACTATTACATTATTATAGTCAAAGCTTTGTAATCAAGTGTTAATTAGTCCTTTTTAGACGCATAGCAACATTGGTCAAACTGTTTTTCCAATTTTTTATAGTATAACTGCAAACAAATTTATCAAGTTTAATTTCTTTACCTATTGTTCACACCTAACTAAGCTCTGTTTTGCAGCTATTAGTACTGGAACAAAATAAAAACCATTATTAAAGACAATAGATCCATTACCAAATGGCATTATGGAAAATTCAGCAAGTACACAGAATGCACTGAACCAAAAACAAAAGGACTAGGAGAAAACAAAAGTCCTTGGGAATGGTAAAAAAAAAAAGAAGAAATGTTTGCTTTAGTGAGTCACTTCTTAGGAAATGAAACTCTTGATCTCCCTCAGTGATCATCAAAGATCTAAAATGTTTCAAGAGGCCGCACAAGAACAGCAGCTGATTCCTCCCAGTAAAATAGAACATCAGAACCAGTCATTGTAGAAAACCTCCACTTGACAGGTCAACTTACAGTCAAACAGGTAAGTGGTCAAATAAGCTGGGAAATGTCATACAGACGTAGGCTTTAACCAACCAACAGGTCTGACCTCCTCGCTGACCCCCTTTACCAGTGTTCTCCTCGCATAAACATGCAAACGTGTAGGAAATGTGTGCTTTGCCATGTATGTGTGCTTTCCTGCATCCCTCTGTGTGTGTGTGTGTGTGTGTGTGTGTCAAACACTTGCACTTGCAGTTCCTGTTTGGGGAGGTCTGCTGGTCCTGGCAAACAGTGTCTGGTCTTATCTCTTGTGTTTTATGTTCCTAGCGAGCCGGGGGCACAAGAAGCCCTTTGTGGCCAAGAGATGGCTGGTCTCGTTCCAGACCGAACCATGCAGCTGTTCTCCACTGTTGGACATATCAATGTGTATGCATGTGTGTGCGCCTGTGTGAGGATACATGTATGTATGTGTGCCTATACGCATGTACAGTATGTCTGTGTGCGTTAACACATGTGCTTGTGTCATGTATCTTATGTGAGAAGATGCTTTATGTTTGTAACATATCTGCTGTGTGTGTGTGTGTGTGTGTGTGTGTGTAGTAATAGTTGAATGTGTGACCTGCTATCAGTCAGATCAAATGGTAAAGACAACCATGTCAGAAAACGAGATCAAACACATCAAACAGAAAATGTTCTGGTGATGTCCTCTAATCCGTTCAAACTTAGCAATATAATAATGATCAGTAGAATCTTCAATGGCTCTTTCATCTCATTTGGGCGATTTTGACCTTTCAAAGTCTCTGCTCATCACTTCCTCCTCAGTTTCCCTTGAGTGTGCGATTGGTCGCTTGTATGTTTGGCACAAGCAGACAGAGCAGAGCCGAAGATTTGTGTCAGATATTTGCATCCAACCCTTCTGTACTTCATCAGGCCATGGTTCCTTTCCCCTGTTTTCTGTTTTCCTTGCCTTTACCTGAACCCTGGTGACTCCACCAATCCCCTCCGTGGAGGTTCGCTGTTCAGTAACACAAAGTGAATTGTGCGTGTGACCCATTAAGAAGTCCTAAAAGGAGCCATCGGTGAAGCCAGCACAAAGCCACGTGCTGTGTTGGCAGTTGAGTGTGCAGAGGGCAGGAATGTGGCCCCCAGACTCAGCTTCTGGTTATTCAGCCTGTTATTGAAAGAGCAGAGAGAGAGAAGGAGAAGGAGGCGAACAGAGGCATGCTTTAAAGTAATAGTGATATTTTGAGAGAAAGAAATCGCCATTGTTCAAAAATGGTATGACACTGTCTGCAAAGTCTATTAACAGCTTATATATACGCTTCATTTTACTTTTTATGTAGTTCACTGTTTCAGTTTTGCAGTGCAAGATAGATCGGTGCATAATTGGTGAATGCACTTCTGGGCCACCATTTTATGCTATAACCCTTTCTGCTGCTGCTTCCCATTCATGTGTAGTCTTTTTCCAATATTTGGTAATTGACAATATTTTCTATGTGTATATAAAGTGTGCAGCACTGTTAGAGTTAGGCAGGTGTTTGTGAAAACAGTGTACTCGACTTTTACACTTACAGAGTTGCATTTACATCCCTTTTTTTTTTTTCCCCAAACCTCAAATAACAGCTCTCTGCACTTGTTAAATTTTAACATGCAATAAAAGTGCTTTGGGCTCCAGATACATAAAATGGCAAAACATGGTCCCTATGAAAATCCTGTGTAAAACAATGGAAAAACAACCGTTTTGTGTTTTCTCTGGGTATCCGTCTTTGGTTTGGCATTCTCTACTGTTTTGTTTACTCCCATTAGTGCCTTCTGCCAAAATCATGACAGCCAGAGGCGGAGTGGAGAAAATAAAGCTAACTTAAAGAGTTTCAGTTTAGACTGCAGTGGGAGAGCTGTATGGACAAATTTAATACCAATCAAAGAAGCCATAGGACTGAAACAGTAGGAAAAAACATTTCTGGTAAAAGTTACTGACAGCCTTTCTATCCTGAAGCAGTGACTCTGTTCACACCTCTGACAGCAGCCATTTTAGTCATTTTATCTGAGATTTTTTTTTATGTTAGCAGAACCAACAGGGTCTTTTAGCCTGCATTGGTATTTATTGACTATTTATTGTTGATTATTTAATGCAGTTACTCGTAGTTGCTTCAAATGATCTTGTATTTGCACACTGATTTATTTATTTGTTTGTCACATTGCACTTTGGATGTGGGCTGATGTCTGTGGTAAGCTGCAAATGAATTGCCCGTATGGGATAAAAAAGGTTTTCTGAATCTGAATGTGAACTTTAACATGCATCCCAAATGACTGTCAGTCACTTCCATTGTTCTAAATATAAATAAATCCATGTGCAAAGACCAAAAACATAGTAGTTTTGTTAGTGGCTTGCCGGAAATTAAAAAAGGATCGACTCATTTACTTGTTTCAGATATAACAGATCACTTAAGTCATGAGTGATTTGGACATTTGGGGTGTCCAAATCCTGTCCTCGAGGGCCAGTATCTGCATGTTTTAGATATTTCCGTCTTCCACTACACCTGGTTCAATTAATGATCAGCTCATCATCAAGCTCAGCAGAAGCCTGATAATGATGTAATTGCTTCCAGGCGTTCTGGAAGAGGGAAATATCTAAAACATGCAGGATACCAGACCTTGAGGACCAGATTTGGACAGCCCTGACTTAAGATGTTCGACACACTAATATATCTTCATGGATTTTTCTGAATTTTGTGACATAGTAGACAAAGCCAACATACAGGCCTATGCTTTGATTAATATAATACATTCAAATGACTTTACACAGACTTCAGTTGTATAGGTTGTCCCTCACTGTCTCCCAGGATGCATTTGTGTTGAAACCATGCGGCCATACGCACCTCAAATCACCTCTAAATTTTGTCTTACTGTATTGATCTTATGTCGCCCTCACTGCACCTGTTTATTTTATAATGTGAACACCAAAACGTCTGTTAATGCCAGGTGTGAGTAGGGTCATCCTAAGGTTGGACCTGTCGATGATAATAATGATGTGATGATACTAAAGCTTCTGCAATTGACTGATGCCATGTAGAGCCCGAACGATATGGGATTTTTAGGGCCAATACCGATATTGGGGGTACAAAAAAGGTGATATCTGATAAGAAATGAAAGATAAGATATGAAATAAGAACATTGATATACTCAGGATATAATAGTCTTATATTAGATAATGGTGGACATGTGAATAAACAGTTGCATGTTGTTTATCTCACAAAAATAATTTACACAACTTTATAATGCTGTGTAATTGTAATAGTCTTATATTAGATAATAGTGGGCATGGGGGGGGGGGGGGGGTTGTCAAAGTGAACGTGACACTGAACAAATTTTTTTACGAATCCTCTAATTCCCTTGGCAGCACAGACTCACAGGAGCAGAGTGACAGAATCTGTGTGCTGCAAAAAAAAATTCATACATCGGTTACATATTGACCGATGTTGATTAATCGGTGATACGCAATAATTGACCCTCTAATCAGGCTCTAATGCAGATACATGTGACCAGGTATCTGGGGGAAAAAAATTGTTTTTGCCTTTCATCCACATGAAAACTCCAGTTTAGGTCATTGAAAACTATTATTTTTGAAAACTCCAGTCAAAGTAGAGATTTTTGAAGCTTGGTTTGCTTGAGCACAGCGGGGAGGCAGTTATAGGGTTCTGAGTGTCGCAGTTTGCAACATAAATGCATCAGTGTCAATGTGAGAGACCTTAGTTTATCCTAACCCTAACCTCATGATAGTGCTCTACTATGTATTTATTCATGCAAATGAAAACTTTTCTGAAAAATATCTGGGGCCTCATGTATAAAGCGTGCGTACGCACAAAAACCTAGCGTACACCCTTTTCCACGCTCACGTTCAGATGTATAAAGAGTGAAGTGACCGTGGAAATGTGCGCTCCTTCACACCAAGTCCATAGCTGGCGTACACACATTTCTAGTGCTTTGGAACCATTGGCGACACTTAGAGGTGACACTGGGAAACTGTTAATAATGTGAAAAAGGTCATTCCTCTGATTGATGTGCACATCGGAGATACACAGAAGAACAATGAACACACCGGCATGTCATCCTACTGTCAGAGCAGCACATCCACCAACAGAGCCAGAACCAGAACCAGAACCAATTAGACCCTGTATCCATCAATGCCAATCCTGCCCGGATGGACATTCAGCAACAGCAAAGAGACAAGGACAAAAAATTCATTGGTTGATAAATATAGTGTTCATGTCTGTGAGAACATTTATTAGTCGGTCCAGTCGCTCATTGACTCCGCCGATTGTCCTCACGATGTCCTCTGGTGACTCGGGTCAGTACAGACCCATGCCGGTCTGATGGGCATCAGCAGTGGGCTGTGGTGGACCGGAGGACCGGCTAACACTGGGGAGTCAACAGGAAGCCTCTGTGACAGGAGGATGATACTGGGTCTGACTGTCTTCTGTCTCATTGTTGGAAAATAATAAATTGAGTGATTAAACATGAGTCAAAGTCTATGATTTCCTCTTTGATATCCTGACATGATTATGCATGAACCTTTATCCTGTTTGGCTCTGATCAGACTGTTGTATGACCCGTAGAATGAACTAATGTGTGAGATACACAAATACTAAATATATATTTATCTTGGGGGTGATCCGCATCAGCCCTGTAAGAAAAGTGTCACAATATCGGCGACTCTTTCCTCAAACAGTCTGAGTTTGTCTCTTTTCTCCTTCCGCCTGTTTCGGCCTCCGCTTCGCGTCCACCTTGACGTCATCGTCTGATCCTGCAGACAGGGGAATCCCAGAGGGAATCCCACCTGCAGACCCCGTTTATACTGATTAGCATATTTAAATGTGGGCGTGGAGAGGGAGGAGTCAAGTACTCCAACATATGTGGTCAATTCCACGCTGATTGGGATGTATAAAGGAAGTGTACTTGGATTCGGGCGTACGCTCAGTTTTATACATCTGGATTTTTTTGTGCGTTCGGACTTTTCTGGATTTGGGGATACGGCAGGTTTCAGTATGAAATCCACGCAAGTCTTTGTACATGAGGCCCCTGGTGTTTACAACGTTATTGCTGAAAACAGAGTCTCTATAAATACCCAGCGACATGTATACATGACCTGAATAAAAATGGGAGGGAACTGGTTTTGACAGACATATGTATCCGCTCTGCACACATTGCGGAGTCAAGTTTGTTATTCTGAATGTCAGCTCTATCTAATTACACACTATACAGCATATATGTTTGAGTCTGTTTTTATGTACACTGAACAAAAATATAAACGCACCACTTTTGTTTTTGCTCCCATTTTTCATGAGCTGAACTCAAAGATCTAAAACTTTTTCTGTGTACACACAAGGTTTATTTCTCTCAAATATTGTTCACAAATCTGTCTAAATTTGTGTTAGTGAACACTTCTTCTTTGCTGAGATAATCCATCCACCTCACAGGTGTGGCATATCAAGATGCTGATTAGACAGCAGGATTTTTGCACAGGTGTGCCTTAGGCTGGCCACAATAAAAGGCCACTCCAAAATGTGCAGTTTTATCACACAGCACAATACCACAGATGTCACAAGTTTTGAGGGAATATGCAATCGGCATGCTGACTTCAGGAATCTCCACCAGAGCTTTTGCCTGTGAATTGAATGTTCATTTCTCTACCATAAGCCATCTCCAAAGCTGTTTCAGAGAATTCATGAAGAAGACTGTGCGAGGAAAATGGTGGTCACACCAAATACTGACTGGTTTTCTGACCCCCCTGGACCACCCAATACAGTAAAACTGCACATTTTAGAGTGGCCTTTTATTGTGGCCAGCCTAAGTCACACCTGTGCAATAATCCTGCTGTCTAATCAGCATCTTGATATGCCACACCTGTGAGGTGGATGGATTATCTCAGCAAAGGACAAAGGAGAAGTGCTCACTAACACAGATTTAGACAAATTTATGAACAATATTTGAGAGAAATAGGCCTTTTGTGTACATAGAAAAAGTTTTAGATCTTTGAGTTCAGCTCATGACAAATGGGAGCAAAAACAAAAGTGGTGCGTTTATATTTTTGTTCAGTGTATATACAATGATCTGAGTAAATGTTCACATACCTCTCAACATATTCCTTTCTCTAATGGGTATCACTGAACCAAAAGGGAGGTCCTTTGTTAGCATATGATGTTGTCAGTACGATTCAGTACTAACAACACATTTGTTGTACTTGTTGAAAAGAACAATTTGGCATTCTTTGACTTGTAAAAACACGCTGTTTCCACTGCAGCCGACCTCATCCATCTTGCTCTGTGCATTTGAAATGCATCGTCTGTGTCGACCTTTCTTGACCGTGTCACTTCCTCTCTCCAGTGGGTGTCCCACTCCGGGGGGAACGGATAGACGGGTCACAGAGGTTAGCAGGTTGAGCTGTTAGTACAGGTTGTCTTAGAGGGGCCGGTGAGGGATTGGGGCGGGGTGCAAACAGACTGCAGGACACTGTGGTGGGTCACAGCAAATCTGATTTATGACTATTATCATTCTAGTCAATCATATCCCCTCACTATGTCTTATTCTGGTGGTCTCTAAACTTCTTAATGTAGTTAGCATAGATAGATAGATAGATAGATAGATAGATAGATAGATAGATAGATAGATAGATAGATAGATAGATAGATAGATAGATAGATAGATAGATAGATAGATAGATAGATAGATAGATAGATAGATAGATAGAAAGAATCTGTTTGTTTTCTTCTGAGGCACATACTATCATCAACCTAAATCTATTAATGTGTGTGTATATTTCTTGGAATCACATGTTATTATTATATCATTGTCATTATTGTTTGTTTGTTTGTTTGTTTGTTTTTTGTTTGTTTTCATGTGGAAACATTGTGTTAATTGTAAATAGGGTTAGGCAACATAAGTCTTAACTTCAGCCTAAACCCTTTCAGTCACATTGTATATGAAACAATGGATATGTTGTTTTTGTTTATTGTTTAAAGTAATTAACAACCAAATAAACTACTACTGTAATAATTTTAAAGTCAATTTACAAATGTAGACATTAAATAAACATCAGCTGCAACTTCGTGGAACAAGTTAATAACGTGTTCTTGAAAATCCAGGTAGCTGATAATATGGTTCAGTATTTTAGCATCAAAAAATATACTTAATATATACATTTATTTTGATGTATCCATTATGTTGGATGGTGTTAGGAGGTTATTCCTGAAATGTAATAGGTTACTGACTATCCCTTTATTAAATAACACCTAAGTTATTAAATCACCTTCTAACCATAATTATTGATTGCTGTTCAACTGGTAATGTGAGAATACGATTCTGAATTCAGAAGGAATATATTTTGGCATGACTGATGCTGTAAGGTGCTGATGTCAGCTGATCACAGACTGACTCAGGTTGCCCGGAGCAAATACCGATTAATTTGATTGACAGATGAGACGCTGTGCAAATTCCAACAGCTGAAGTAATCAGACCCAACGCTCATAGTTTGAGCACATGTGGCAAAAATAAATGGAGACATAGGACATAGGGATGACCCTGGTGTTGCAAATTTGTCAAATGACTGTTGACCTGCACTGTCTATAAATCAGCCAAGAGAAGACACTCGGTCAGAGAAAAAACATGCAATGGAATGAGTGTTGTTCTATATATAAGCTGGGATGGATGTAACCCCTTTGTAATTACTAACATTTTGATCAGTAAATGTAATTTGCTAATGAATTTTCCTTAGAAAACAAGAGAATGTATCGACTTTTCCAATTATGTTTAACCCATAAAGACCCAAACATCCACTGGTGACCAAACCATCTATTGACCTAAACTGTTTACTACCTGCTGATTCTTTAATCCTATCAAAACATGTAAATAACTGGTGTAAAATGCAGTTTTTCATCTTTTCATGGTTATCAGATATGACCCATTTGGACATTCAGAGGCTCGGTAGTGAACATGGAAACACTGTCATCTTCTACAGCATTGATTCACCAGTAAAACCCATGGAGTTGGATCAATGGCAGTGGATGAAATACTTGTTTCATGTTCAGTTAACAATAGATTTGACTGAAAAAGTCACCTTTTCTTCAGTTTTCTTTGTTTGTAATATAATAACCCTCAACTTTAATCTGAGCTTCTATGGACATCTGCATGATTGTTCATTCATTCATCTTCTGAACCCACTTTACCCTCACTAGGGTCATGGGGGTGGGGTGGGGGGGCTGGAGCCCATCCCAGCTACCTATGGGTGAAGGTGGGGTACACCCTGGATGAGTCGCCAGTTCATCACAGGACTGACATATAGAGACGAACAACCGTTCACACCTATGGACAATTTAGATTAACCAATTAACCTAGTGGATGTCTTTGGATGGTGGGGAGAACATGTAAACTACACACAGAAAGGTCCCTGGTTGGAATTGAATTCAGGACCTTCTCACTGTGAGGCGACAGTACTATCCACTATGGAATTTTTTTTTGTGCCAGTATATTCAAACAAAACTTTTCAATGCTCAAACAAAAAATATGAATTTGAAAGAGAATAAAACTCTAAAAAAATGTTTTGTTTGAATATATTGGCAAAAAAAATATCCATAATCCACTGTACCACCCATCTACACGATCAATGAATTAAATATAAGAAAACACCTGATTTTCACTGAAAAAAATGCAAAATATAGAGGATAACTTCATAATAAATGGTGATAAATCATTCTAGAAGGGTTAAATATAGAGAAAAATTCATTTGGGAACTGCCATAAAAGTAGCACTGAATCTTTATGGGTTAATACACAGTACCTCAGAAGCAACTTTACAGAATGTCTCACTATTTGGCACTAACTTTTCGTTGGACTGAAAAAGATTTTGGTGATCAAGCGACAAGTCCACAAATTAAACAAACTAAAGGTCACCAAACTAAAACTATAACTAAGTCATTATAGATTATATTATTCTTGAATTTCGCTCGGGATTAATAAAGTATCTATCTATCTATCTATCTATTGAAAGAAGTGCATGAACAGCTTCTTGCATTTGAACAGTGGATGTGCCTGGTTTTAATTTAATAAATAAAACTGTCTATGTTTCTCTGTTACTGTAATGGATTACACTTAGGTTTATTTAATCGTGTAATACTGTTTCATGTTCCTCATGTGGGTGCATGTCTCAGAACAAAGAACAGCAGCCTGAAAAAACAGGACATGAATTAATGTCTTTTTGCAGTAAAGTGCCTGCAGCTCTTCACCTATTACACCTTTCTCTTTCCGTCTCACTTTTTATCTCCTGGTAAATCTATTATGTTTTATTTATCTTCCCTCTATGTTTGATGATCTGAACCATCTTTGTCAACATTGTGCGATTGTATGGTTTCATACAATTATTAGTCAGTGTATGACCCGACTTCTGTGAGGAAAAACATCTGCCTTGTCATGCTACTGATGGACAAACAGAGCAGGGGAATTCTTGACAGACCTCAAATAAACTGCCAGACAAAAGAGAATGGGGAGGACACTGAAGTCTGCCAATCAAGTCATTTTTTCCTCATTTAACCCAGGGTTGAAAAGACAGGCAAACCTTTGGAACAAATGCAGAGGCGACCAAAAAGAGTTGACTGAAAGTTACTTGCAGTCTTTACTTGGGTGGCGATGGGACGGGCTGTTTACACAGGCTTTGGACTGACTCACAAATCAAAGTGTGTGTCAGAATGGAGAGATTAGGAAGCCAGAATAGGTCTGGGATTCTACCTGCGCCCTTGTGTCTTTGTTGTCACCCACCTGGATGAACTGTTAACATTGCATAACATACACATCGACAAAACAGATGCGCGCACACAGCATCTTTGTAATACCCTGATAAATTGCAGCTGTTTTTATCTTCAGTGTCAGGAGGCCTAGCAAAGGTTGTTTGAAGAACTGTGGCATTGTTCATCGTGGGACATCCCCCCCCTTCCACTAAAGCATTTTGCTGTTTTCAGTGTGGCCTGTCCCTTCAGCCGCTGTCATTTCAGGACATGACACAGACCTACAAAGCCACACTCATGCACAGAGCAGAAAAGAATGAGAGAGTAAGAGAAGTATGCGAAAATGATGAAAGAGTTTCAAAGCGAAAGGGGAAGTTGCAGCTTTTCTGCAAAAACTATGCGATTTGTCATTCATCAACTGTGAAATAAATATGATCTGACGCCATCAGACAGGTTTGGATAGGACTCGGAGTTCTGCTGAATTAAATTTCCTTGTGCCGTTGTCTTACACTTGTTTAGCAGGAAGTTGGTAATTGACTGTTTCTAGTGGGATCTCAGGTTTCAAAGACAACGGCGGATAAATGAAGATGTTTTAAAAGCAATCTCAGACAATGCAGGATCTTAAGTCCTGGATGTCTTGCTCGTCATTTATCTGATCCCATTTCCTGACTTCTGAAGACTGAGGGATCTAACTCAGACTTCTTTACTTTTCACCTGCTTTGTCTTCCCACTGTATCCAGTTTGTTGAGGAGAAAAAAAAGAGAAGAAATGTGTGTTTTGACAACTTCCCATTTCACTGGTTTTTTCACATCGCAGCTTCCCCGCCTCCCTCGCTCCATCACTCCTTTACTTGACGACTCCTCTCCCCATTCCTTGTGAATTGAACTTTGTCTTACTGTTAAATGAAGCTCTGCAGGAAAACTGGGAGGGAGGGATGGGGCATTACCTTTCGGAAGTGAAGCTAGCTCCCTGACCCGCTGTGGTGAAAGGCCCTCAGGCTTCGCTGCGTCGCTCACATAAGATGATCTCTGAGGGGAAAGCAGGAGATTACACCTGATAGGAAGGAGACTTAGCATAAAGTCAATTGGCTCCTTTGTGGAATAATCCGCTCTTTTCATCCAAGTCATTGTGATGAGTGATAAGGCTGCAAGTGTGTATGAGAGGAGGAAAAAATAGCAGAGTAATGTATTAACCCAGCTTCTTCTCTCATGTTACATGAAACCAATATTATGAGATTTAGTTTCATGTGATGAGGCATGCTTTTCCCAACTGTGATTTAATTGAGGACATTTTTAAAAACTTTTTTGTGCAGACTAGTGATGGGAATGCCACATACACCTTTTCAGAACCGTGACAGGACAGTGGACAGTAGGACATATTGAAGATCTGACATCACAATAATCTGAACAGAGAGCTTTTATAAGTGTCAGTAGTTTGAATTTCCAGTTTGTTATCATCTCTGCTTTGTATCAAATTTATGGCAACTCGCTGTTCAGTTTGTTAATGTCTACCACTCAAACTGTAATCCATTACAGATTATATTCTATATTCATTCATTCATGGTTGTGCATTTCATCAGCAATCATCAGGTGAACAAACATATACTAACCCATGCTCAAAAAGGAGCAGGATGAAGAAAATCTTACATTTCCTGCCCCCTTCTAAATAATAAAAGCCTTAATGGTTACCTAAATGGAGAGAATGTAATTGGAAAAATCTATTTCGTTATTTCATCACACCTAAAATTAAAAGTAAACAAATGAATACTCAAAAGCCGTGTTGGAGACTTTGTAATCACATGGATTCAGATCACACACACATGCTTTGGAAATGCTCAAATATCCAGCCTTTCTGGGGGAAGGTTCACTCAGCTCTCTGTGATGTGTTGGGATATGCAATCCCAAACTCTTGTCTTTTTCTGTACCTCAGACATTTGGAAGGAACGGTGCATAATGAAGACAAATATCTTGTCCAGATCCTCCTGGTGGCCGGGAAGAAGGACATAACAAAGAACTCGCTTCAGACTGATGGTCTGTCTTATAAATAGTGGATTTCAATCATAGATGATATACTTGTCATGGAACATCTGACATATAAACTAAAGTTAAAAGAAAATCTGTTTGTGAAAAACTGGGGAAAATGGCTGACATTCAGAGACAAATGTATCTATTAAAGGACCGTACATATTCTGACACCAACACAGGCTGTTCTTTCCATCTGTTTTTCTGTTCTTTTGTTCTTTTCCTGCTCCTCAACCTGAGGAGATTATATTGTACTGTTAAAAATTGAGAAATAAAAATTGTTTAAAAAAAAAAAAAAGCCTTAATGGTTAGGTATACACAACTAGCTATAAAGTCATGCTGTATAAAGTCAGACAACCCAAACAAAATACATCCAAAGATAATACAAAATGAATACAAAACCAAGTGCAAAACTACAGATTACTTGTTACTGTTATTTAAAAGCAATCCCTTACCTTACAATATTACTGTCTCAGAATTGTAATGTGTTACATGACTCCTGTATTACTTTTGAGTTACATACAGACTCTCATCGTAAATGGTGCATGCCCAGTAGAACCCAACCCCCCCCTCCAATACAAGAGATAGGACAGTCTTGGGACACATAAATTTGCGCCCTGAAGTACATGTGGACGGATAGCTCAGTAAGTAATGCTAAAGTCTACATTGTTCAAATTCCAGCAGGAACGCTTGCATTTTTTGCAACATTTTACATGTTCAAACAAGGGGTGCTACACCGAGTACGGCAGTAGATAAATCCACAATCGATAAAGAATTCTAACTAGTCATAGAAACGTTAGCTTACCTTGTCATTGCTAATCACAGGGATCATGCTAATGCTAACTAGCTTCTGTAAAGCAGGGTTAGGGTTAGTAATGAGCATACATCCATGCGGACAATGGACTGTCTTCTGCCGTCTTCACCCATTGGCTGAACACCAACAGGAAATAGAACTTTACAGACGCATTTTTAATTCCTTAAGGTTTCATGGTCTTGCTGGGTTTTTTTTTCATTTGAGTAATTAAATTATGGGCCAAAAGTATGTTGTAATGCAAGTGCTATTGAACATGTACCGAGTAAAATATCACAGAAAATTGATGAATAATTAAATGCCTGATGAGTGTCATACTTTCTAATATTATTACTTCTACTTGTTTATTTATTCTCAGATTGGGACGCATTACCTGGGAATTTGCAGGGTGGGGGGAGAGATAGTATTAATGTTATGTAGAAAATCCAAAAGCATTGTTTTTTTCTTGTATGACTGTCACTTTTTTTTTTTTTACCTTGTTTCCAATAAAAAGAATGTTGAGAAAATTGATTAATAATGCCTTACACTACAGCATTACAGCAAAAAGTAATCCTTTACTGTAATGCAGTACTTTTGTAACACTGGTCCTCATACAGTACATTTGTCTTCTAGGATGGGATCCTGTCAACGGGAGACGGTCATGGCGATGTCAGGTAAGATGAATTACCTTTTTTTTCTTAAAAGCAGTCATGTGAGCTGTTGATTCATGTGAGTGACAGCTTGTTTTTGTACCTTCTCTCTGCTTAAACGTGCTGGATTTTAAGACAAACAACCCTCACTGATCATATTTTCAGTGACTCATAAGACATAAGATACGTCAAGGCTTTTGGCCTTTGTTTGGGTGTGTGTGTCTTAAGAAAATGTATATTGCTTATCCGGAAAAACTAAACCAGTCTGTAACAGAGATCCAGATAATGCCTTACAAAGGAAAGAATCAATTTGATTTTCTTTTGCGTGGATGCTTTCTACTGTATAGATTGTCTTAATGGATGCCCCAGCTATTCCCAGATGCCACTGTCTCTGTTAACAATAGATCATACCACTGCTGGGCTTGTAGTTTTGTTTTGATTGAAACCAGTCTCACTGGCTTGTCTGTCTTGTGCAGGAGTCTAAAACGCTTTCCTCTGCTGCTCATAGTCTTTGTCTGTCACAGTTGTTTCTGAAGAAGCCTAGTGGAAATTTCGCCTTGTTATATCGAAGTGATGCTAATTTAAGAATGAAACTAAAACTGGGGAAATGTGCCGCCTACTGTTGCCGATTGTTTTGCAGCGAAATGCCGCTACACTTGCTTGGTGTCATGTTGGTCACATTGGTTTGTGTTGTGCTCCTTTGCTGAACAGTGCATCTGTTCTCAGAGATACTGCAGGTGTATACATCCCTGATAATGGGAAATAGAAGTGCTGCAGCTTCCTGTCAGGTAAAGGTCAACAGAGAATCTATTATTGACCTTGTTACTTGTTATCATTTTCAGTCTCACAGTGATATGATACCACTGCTGTTTCTTTCTCTGCCATCGAAACCTCACAAGCATGGATTCCTGTAAATGTTAGCCTTAGGTGATTTCTCTGCTGCTGTCTCTGTGCACACAATGACTGATTTGCTTTTTAAATTGCTAATCAAATGTATTTGTTTTGCTCTGAAAAGCTCTACGGGGTGTGTTTTTATAGAGTCAGATGTGTGTTTATCACAGTGGGAGGGGTCATGTTTGTAATGTACTGCCCTATTATGAGAAGACCCTGGTCATGTGACATCTCTCTTCCTTTTGCAAAGCTTGGTTTTGACTTTTAAAAGATAAGGAGCAACAAAGCAGGGTTTATATAACAGATATTGCATATCCGCAAAGTGAAGCGTTATGTATATTAACCCACAAAGACCCAGTTCTACTTTTGTGATGGTTCCCTAATTATTTTTCACTCTATTTAAACTTTCTTAAGTGATTTAGCACCATTTATTAAAATATTACTCTCTGTAGTTTCCTTTTTTTCAGTGAAAATCAGGTATTTTCCTAGAATTAAATTTGCTGATCATATAGATCTTCATAAAAGCTCTGAGTAAATTCAAAGGTTATTATATCAATAACAGAGAAAACTGAAGAAAAAGTGTTCTTTTTTTTTGTTTTTTGTTTTTTTAGCAAAAATATGAATACCAACGTAAAAACAAGTGTCTCCATCCACTGTCATTGATCCAACACCATGGGTTTTACTGGTAAATCAATGTTGTAGAAGATGATGGTGTTTCCATGTTCACTACGGAGCCTCTGAATGTCCAAATGGGTCACATCTGATGACCATGAAAAGATGACAAACTGCATTTTACACCAATTACAATAGAATAGAATAGAATAGAATAGAATAGAATGTCTTTTTTGTCATTGTACAGGTACAACGAAATGAAAAAAGCGCAATCTTCCTAGGTGCCATAAAAGTAAAAATAAAAGTATTAATAATTTATATAAAAGAGTATAAAAACTAAAATGTAAAAGAAAAACCCTGACGGCATAAATATAAAAAAAAAATAATAATAATAAAAAAGCAGCATAAAAACATTCAGCATTCCACACAATTAATTAATGTCCAGCAGTATTTAGTGCAATTATGGCCCTGGGATAAAAACTGTTTTTTAGACCGTTTGTGCAGGCCTTTAGTATTATTATTATTATTATTATTATTATTATTATTTAAATATAATGACAGGTTTAGTGGTTCAGAAGTTACGAAACATTTTAGCTCAGGTGGCTGTTTGGGCCTTTATGGGTTAAATGTTGTAATCATGACAAATTTACAGCTGCAGGAGGTGAAAATCAGGTGAAAACACACCTTCTTCATGGCGTTCTCTCCTTTCTGTCAAAATCAAAAGAAAAATAAAGATGAACTGACGCCATTTCATACTAATATGAAAAAGTGAAGCCACTGTGCCAAGCTTCTGTGTTGAGCAGTAAATCTCATTTGACACAATCTGAACAATGATCAGTATTTACAGCTGTCACTCATGTGTTTAACCTCCCTACCTGACTGAAAACATACGTGAGCAGCCAAAACCCCACATCAGAAGGTAGATTTCCAAAAACAGTGCCAAGAATTACATGTAGGAGTTGTCTTGAAGGAAATTATACAATATTTGCCTCAGTGTCCCCAAAAACTGTCACCAAACACTGAGGCTTGAAGATCTCTTGGAAGTAACAAGTCCTCACAGTAACCACAGTGATGTATGGAAGAGACAATTACAGCCTGGATGAGGAAGAGAAACAACAACAATCAGACCGAGAGGACAGCTAGCTGTCAGAAAGAGAAAGACTGTTGACAGTAGTTACAGTTAGTTGTTTTCAGTATAGGCTTCACATTTTAACACATCCCTATATTCATATGTAGGTCTGAGAAAAATGCAAAGTACAGTGTCTGGAAGGTAAGGTATTAGTCCAGTTACAGTAAACACAGCCCCTGGTAGGCGGTTTACAGACAGGGTTAAATAGGACTGTTTTGCACCCAGGCCTTTTGATTGAATTTCCTAGAATTAAACACTATTATGATTTGCAAATTGTCCCAAAACTCTTTTAGAGTTGAATCGTATTAAATCGAATCGAATTGAATCGAATCGAATCAAATCAAATTGATCTTTGTCACTGTCACAGGAACAATGAAAATCAGTTTAGTGGCTCTGTTCTGTTTACCAGCAAAAACAGTTAGCGCAAAAAAGACTGTATAAAAATATCACACAAAATACTGATTTTTTTGTTTTTTTATATGCAGTCCTCTTTTTTTTTAATTAATTATTATTTGTATTTTTTTATTTTTTTTTTACAATTTTTATTTCTCATTTTTATCAGTACAATACAATCTCCTCAAATTGAGGAGCAGGAAAAGAACTGAAGAACAGAAAAACAAACAAGTGAAAAGAACAGCCCGTGTTTGTGTCCTTAATAGATACATTTGTCTCTGAATGTCAGCCATTTTCCCCAGTTTTTCATAAAGAGATTTTCTTTTAGCTTCATTTTATATGTAAGATGTTCCATGACAAGTATATCATCTATGATTGAAAGCCATTGTTTATAAGACAGAGCATCAGTCTTAAACCCAGTTCTTTGTTATGACCTTCTTCCTGGCCACCAGGAGAATCTTGACAAGATATCTGTCTTCTTTATACACTGTTTCGTCCGTTTTTAATTTATTATTTTATTATAAACATTATTTAACCAATAAAAAAGCTTGTTGAGATTAAAAATCTCTTTTTCAAGAGTGTCCTGGCCAAGACAACAGCAGCAGCACAAAATGGAAATCACAGCCATACATCCACACTAATATACATGAACACAATGAAAGTCCTTATTTTACATGAAATGGTAAATGGACTGCACTTATATAGTGCATTTTATACACCTTCATGGTGCCCAAAGCGCTTTACAAAGCCTCACATTTACTCACTCATACACCAGTAGGCAGCTTTCGACATGCCAGGCCCTACTGGGAGCAATTTAGGGTTCAGTACCCAAGTGTCCAAGCCCAAGGACACTTTGACATGTAGACAGTTGGAGCCAGGATTCGAACCGCCGACCATTCAGTCATTGGACGACCTGCCCTACCAACTGAGCCGCAACCTCTACCAAAGCTGAAAAAACATAACCCCCCTAGTTGAATGTGTCAAATATTGTTGGAATATTATTGAATTGTACTTTATTTTATTTGACACTCAGCTTAATGACACTGCAATGATGATTTAACACAAAGATTTAAATATTTTCCTGCCCATGTAAATCAGATCCCATCTTCTTGATCACTAATAATCAGTATCTAACCTAAAAAAAAAGCATATCATTAAACCCCTTTGACTGTCTAGCCAACCTAATGTGATCTTACCTAATAATTTGTGTTGTACCCTGCAGATGTTGGTGCAGGTCTTTCCTCATAACCTAATGTCACTTTTACGCACATTTTCTTACTGCCAATAGACCATGATCTGTTAGGGGGGAAAAATGTGTACAGTGCAGTCCAGTGTGATAGAGCATTCCTGGGTCAAGTGGCTGCTCTCAGGGTGACTCGACACTTTTGACATGTGGATGGCTGTTCAGCAGCAGCAGAACACTTGTGTTCACAGAGTTGGGCTGTTAGGATTAGTGCTGTGCAGCTGCCCTGCTCCTCACAGCTGACCAAACCTGAGACTATGAGAACAGAGGTGGAGCTCACAGGACCTCTCTGCACCAATTACCGGCCACTCAGCCGTTCCAACTAATATAGTATTCCCTGCACACTGTTTTAACGTAGTTAGATGCAAAAGCTTTGTTCTACATCGCTTCACTTTTAACCCATAAAGACCCAAACATTCAACCATCTACTGATCTAAACTGTTTAATACCTGCTGATCCACTAATCCTATCAATACATGTAAATAATTGTTGTAAAATACAGTTTGTCATCTTTTCATGGTCATCAGATATGACCTATTTAGATGTTCAGAGGCTCTGTAGCTACCATGGAAACACCATCATCTTCTACAACATTGATTCATCAGTAAAACCCATGGAGTTGGATCAATGACAAAATTATGATAAATCACACAAGAAAAGTTAAATAGAGTAAAAATTCATTTGGGGACTGCCACAAAAGTAGCACTGGGTCTTTATGGGTTCATGAATGGTTTGCTAAAGTTGCTCCAGTTCACTCTAATACACTTTAACATGACAATTCTCAATTATTACCACATCATTTTCAGTTAGTTACAATGTAGATCAGGGGTGGGCAATTAATTTTCGTATGGGGCCACATGACAAAAGTTTGACAGCTGTTAAGGACCGGATCAATACACTTGCAGCTCCGCTCAATATATATCTCTGTAAAAACAGTAAATGAAACAATACATTGAAAATGTGGAGCACAGAATACAACTGTTTAATTAATATTCACAAAAACATTTTCGAAAATGTGCAACACCAGCTCCACATTAACTTAACATGACAAACAATAAATCCATCCACCTTTGTTTGCATATCTCAGTTCCTTTTCTTTTTATTTACCTCTGATTTCAGCAAAGAAATACTCACAGTCCATGTCTTGTTAAAAACTCTGCATTCCAAATCAGTCTTTCTCTTTTTGGCGTTAGCTGACCAACAAACCAATCAGTGCATAAGCCTTAAGCTAAGTACCAAAAGTACACACAAAAGTTTGCTAATTTAGCAGATTCTCCAAAATAAAAGCATTGCTGTTGTATTAGTTGCATCTATTGCAGTGATATTTGCATTGACTTTTAATTTGCCAATGACCTCATGCGGGCCAGTCAGGGTCAGCTATGCAGCAGTATGTGACCCCCGGGCCGTACAATGCCCAGGTCGGATGTAGATGTTCGGGCGGAGTCAAACCCAGTGGTGCATAATTTTACTCAAATACTGTTTCTAGTACTCTATATATGTGTAGGTTTACATCACCACATGCAGTTTATATCATTTATTCTTCTACTCTATTACATCTCAGAGGAAAATCCTGTTCTTTTTACTGCATTTCATTTGTCTAACAGCTCTAGCCACTAAAAAAAACAATGTGCTAATAATGATGGTAGAATGCAGGAGTATACTGCTGATGTATGAAGCAAAATACAATATCTGAACCAGATTCCACATTTACACTCTAATGGGTTTCCTCTGCCATTGAAACAGGTACATACAGGTTAAATCTCCTGTCAGTGCCTTTGACCACGGTGCTGATGAACATCTAGTTGGTTCCTGAACACCTTCAATAGCAGCTAACTGCTCCTAATGCGTGTGCTGTGTGCTAATGCTAATGCCAATGCTAGGTCCGGTGTGTCTGTATTAGGATGGGTTGTGATACAGACCTTTACATATTTTAATATATGAAAGTCGTTAGAGCAGCATAGATATAAATGTAGATATACAATGGCACGTACTTTCATACTTTAAAGTACATTTTACTGATGAAATGAATGTAATTGTTGTATTTTTGCCTTAAAATCAAATATTAGAGAACAAGTCTAAAAATGAAAAGTAGTTCAAGTGTGTGTTTGTTTTCCTCTCCCCACATGTGATGATTTATTTTGTGTTCTTGTAGATAAAACTTAATGGTGTGTAGAAGCTCTGATGATTCACTATGAATGATGATTTAATCTGGACCAAAACTTTAAAATGTCTTCATCAATTGTGCATTTAAAAGAACATATAAATCTACTATAATAGCAAAATATAGAACATTATCTGAATAAGTGAAAATGTAGTTATAGAAGAATGCATGAAATAAGATATTAGTCTGTATTGCCTATTTGTAATTAATTAATTAATACAGACTATCATGATGAGGAAATATAATCACATTTATTAATGATTGTAGTTGGAGTAAATAATGAAAGTGCATATAAATATTATAGTTTATATAAAAAAAAGGTTGATCATGCAAAACTGGTTGTGTGTGAGGTGATTAAAAAATTTTATGTAAATGGTTTGTATGGATGCTTTGTGTTATTGTAAAAATATATAGAAAAAAAGTGTGTAAAGCAAAGGAAGCGGAATTAATTTAATTATCAGTTTGTAAAAAGGGGGGGGGGGTTTGTAAGTTAGACTTCTTCCCACTCCTTTTTGAGAGCTGGGAAATTTTTGTTTGACCATGTTGTATGGTTCTTTGTTATCTGATTCTATGTGCTTAAAATAAAAACTACACTAAATGATATAATAATATTGTCAGATACAATAATATACAAGTCAAAGGGCAGTACTTCTACTCCAATATAATTTTAACTGTACTTTGCTGCTAATGATTGTTCTTTCACAAGTGTCACGCATCAGTTTTACACTCATGGAGTTTATTTTTACATTGGTATTTTAGCTGAAGTAAAGAATTTGAGGACTTCCTTTGTCACTGATTGAACCTAGTTGCTACTTCCTAATTAAAAGACACACACAGCGTACAAGTGATCAATGAGGCCCTGTTTTGTTTTCCTTCATTTTCATGTTCTATGGTCAAACAGAGGAAACATCTGCTTTGCTGCTGTTCTAACTGCTCCAGATCTACGCAAACACAGGCAGTTCTAGTGGTTGGGTCTGCCAGAGGAAGAGTGTTACTACACAAAGCACAGATGCATTACTTATACACACACACACACACACACACACACACACACACACACACACACACACACACACACACAGATGCTGCCTGTCTTCCTCTCATCCTTATCCTGTCACAACCACAGTGCAGTTTGTCCTCCAACCCACTGACTGTGCCATCAGGGCTTTAACATCTGCTGACATCCAACTCTGTCCATCCTATTTTGCATCTGTCCTTTCATTTCTGTCCCTCTGTGTCTTATTAAAGAAATAATACTCTTAAAGAAAGGAGGCATGGCCCTATTTTATCAGCAGCAGTAAATACTACGCTGTTTATAACATCATGGGTAACTTCATCTTGTTTTGCGTTCAAACATATGTACCTAATAGACAGGGGTGTCAGCTCATTTTAGTTCAGGGGCCACATACAGTGTAATATGATCTAAAGTGGGCTGCACCAGTAAAATACTATAACTGATTGGATAAGAACTTATAAATAACGTCAACTCCAAAGTATTTTTCTCTGTTTTTGAGTGAAAAAAGTCAAATTCTGTAATGAAAATGTTAACATCTACGAACCATACTTGAACATAACATGAACAATTAAGAACCTGAAAATTCTTAAGAAAAATAAGTGCAATTTTAGCAATATTACACCTTAGTTTATCATTTATACATGTGCATCACAACTTACAGATCACAGTGGATCTACAAATACACAAAACATTTAATAACAGGCAGAATATTGTTAAAATTCCACATACTTCTCTTAAGAAATTTCAGGTTATTCACATTTTTTGCAAATGGCTAGTCTGTAAATGTAAACATTTTTGTGTAGTTTAACTTTTTTTTACGCTACAACAAAGAGAAAAATGTGTAGTTTTCATTATTTATAGGTTATTATGATAGTATTTTACTGGTTCTGACCCACTTGAGATTGAATTGACCTAAAATGATTCTAACATCCTTAATTGTTAATATCGTCAGTGTAATTTCTGCATTTCATAAATTCATCCCAGGGGCCAAATTGGACCATTTGCCGGGCCGGATTTGGCCCCCGGGCCGCATGTTTGACACCTGTGCTCTTAGACATTTGAACGAATCAACAATGTTGTTGTTTCTCTTGTTGAATAAATTATTTCAGATCGGCAGAACTTGCGATGAACTAAATGATCCCCAGAGATCAGGCCACAGTCTGGGAAGAGGACGCAGTAACAACGACTGTTTGTTGGTGCTATAGTGGATCAGACTCTTTAATGCCTCGGCATCGCTGAAACACAGAAATAGCCCTTGTTTGGGGCCTTTCAAAATTTTAGAATAATAACCCTCGTCACCCAAAAGGGAAAAGGCAAGGTCTGTCCTTCCCAGAGATTATGGTGGGAAGAATCGATGACTTCCTCCATCTTTCTCCCTCAGGGGACAGGGGGACAAAGTCTCAGTGGTATTAATAGTCGTCCTCTGATAAGCTGGCCAGAACGCTGCCTCATGGTGCCTTTCGTCTTGTTATTGTGAGAATTTCCATCATAGTATCAAAGAGATCATATAGACTATACATTTCCTTGCCTTCCTGTTTTTGTTCGTCTCCCTGTGCTTTACAGTACATTACAGCCCTTTTTTACTGTACAAAAGGGGACACTTGAGTGTCCCATCAACCGACACTTGACACTGCATCTTTGACAGGTTTCTCTTCAGTTCTTGGTTTGGATGTGATGCTGTGTGATGCCCCAGAGCTGTTTTACTATCAGAGCCTTGTGTTGTAAAATACTGGGAGCAAAGGTGATATTCCTCTGTCACTGACACGGCCGTTCTCCTGAATTGTAAGTTGTATGTTTGCCTGAGGACTGGAAAGCCATTCATCTCAACACACTGGTCACAATGGAGCTGTAAATACAGGCACTCTGCCTTTCGATTAGCTCATTGTTTTTGAAATCACAGGAAACATCATGTAACACTTAAGTATAAAGTCTTAGAGAACAACGGAGCTGAGCTGGAAGAAATACTGATGCATAAGGTCTGGGGTCAGTTAGAAACAATGTGCTTACTGTATATTAACAAGTGATTGATGCCCATTGAATTGATTTTTTTTTTTCCCTTTGCAGAGTTTTTTTTTTTTTCTCTCATTTGATTTGATAGCCTAAATGCTCCAAATAGGTTCTGTGAAAGGAGACCATGGGAAAAATAGTTGCCGTTGTGGAAACTGCTGGGAAAAGACTGAGTTCTCATTGGTAGCAGTGCAGGGCATTGTGGGATGTGAGAGAGAGGGAGCTGAGAAAGACTGTTTTGCTCCCTCTGAGAAGGAGGAAACATGGAAACATGGACACAAAAAGCACTGAGATTAGGCCAGACCAAGCAGAACTGACTCACTCCACTTCATGCACTGCTGGCTTCACTTGGTTCAGAGATGGGAAGATGAGAAGCCGAGGGTTAGTGATGGTGGTGGCACCAAGTGTGGTGAGGTGGGCAACCCAGCCACTTGTTTCCTAGTCTGCCCCGGCTGATTTAAAGTCCCCCGACGTCGGCGGGCACAGTGGAGGCCTGCATACCGACATACCAGGCTGATGGTTGCCGGCCCATTAGCAGGACCCAAGTGGTAGAGCCCACCCAGGACTGCCGACCCTGTCCTACCCACCTTCTGCCTTCCTGCCCAGCCCTGGCTCCGGATCAGAGGCAGGCCGCATGTCGGGGGACAACCCTAATGATGTCCACAACCATACCATCCCTTTCAAGCTCCAACCCAAGAGTCCAATTTTGACTAATGCTATTTCCTGCAGATAAGGTGCAAACAAGTTCCTTTTACTTATTTTTCCTCATCAGAGGTTTGTGGGGGGTGAGGGGAGGGGAGGGTGAGCAATAGCCAAAAAAAAAAAAAAAAAGGAACAATGTGTGATTGAGTACGTGCTGTGTTTCATCATCACTTGCCTGGGTGTTTCCCTGATCCTGTGTCTATTATTACATAATTAGATTTTAAAAAATCACAGAAGTGACATATTAAATGGCTGTCTAATTGTCTCCAAACTCCAGTTAGTTATCCATATCACATCATTTTGTCCTCCATCAGTCCTTAAGTGGTTTAATAGAGGCTGTGTTAAGTGATTATTTTACTCACCCAAGACCTTCTAAATTGTTTCCAGCTTAAAACCAGATTGTTGGAGATATTCTGTGTGGAAATGGTCTGTTTTGGTGGTTCTTTAGTGACACGTTGTCTTTCATTGAGACACCATGGATTACATTCGTCAATGAGGAGTTTATTAGTAAGGCAAGGCAAGTTTATTTGTACAGCACATTTCAGCAACAAGGCAATTCAAGGTGCTTCACACAGGACATTGAAATACAACGACAAGGGAAAAAGAAACACATTTAAAACATTATAAAAGAAATATGTAAAAGGTGATTTAAAAACGGCAAGTAAGAAAACAACACATAAAACCCAAAAATATAAAAACACACATATTAAAGTAAGAGTTACAGTGCAGAGTTTCGAAAGAGAATATAAAATTTAAAAAGTAAAAAGCCTTTTAGTCAAAGGCAGCAGTGAACAGGCGAGTCTTTAACCTTGACTTAAAAGAACTCTGACTCAGCAGACCTGATATTTTCTGGTAGTTTGTTCCAGATATACGGAGCATAGAAACTGAATGCTGATTCCCCATGTGTAGTTCTGACTTTTGGAACACAGAGCAGACCAGCACCAGACGAGAGAATAGTAGGAGAGAATAACCTGATTTAACTATATCAGGTGCACTGATTCTGAAGCAGGGTTATGCACAAGTGTATGTCATTATCATCTTATCATGCCAATATTTTAGGTCCATGAAGTGATTAAAATTCAGGTGCTTCAGGGTCAAAACACAGTAATGTCCAATCAGAGAGCAAACTTTAAGTGATTGCTATTCCAGCATTTATTTCAATATAAAGTAGCTCCTTGTTTTGGATAATCCCTTATGGTCCAATTTAAGCAAAAATGAATTTGAAAGTAAAAATTTGGGTCATTTAGCAACATTAATCTGTCAAATTGTCTCTAAAATATCCCGTCAGAGAGATTTGGAATACTGTGTTTTGACCCTCCAGAAGGAAACATTTGGTTTAGTCCAAAGATTAGTGATCTTGTATTCCACTCAACATTCAGCTCTCTAGAATTAACATTTTGGGATTAAATCATGCAAGTACCAGTGCAGAATTTTTGTTTCATTTCAGTTTAGTTAAGTTTATTTTGAATATGCAACAAAACAGAATAATCCTACTTAGTCCTTTTTGCAAGAAAACAAAACCAAAACTAGAAGCAGCCCCCCCCGCCCAACCCACCCCCGATCACCACCAAAATCTAATCATTTCTTCCTTATCCCATTTCCAACAAACCCTGAAAATTTCATCCAAATCTGTCCATAACTTTTTGAGTTATGTTGCACACTAACGATCAGTGCTCCCCCCCCCCGTGGGCCCCCCCACCCCCGATCACCACCAAAATTTAATCATTTCTTCCTTATCCCATTTCCAACAAACCCTGAAAATTTCATCCAAATCTGTCCATAACTTTTTGAGTTATGTTGCACACTAACAGACAGACAAACAAACAAACAAACAAACCCTGGCAAAAACATAACCTCCTTGGCGGAGGTAAAAAAAAAAACTATAAATATACATGAAAACAAAGTATGACTTCATTTGCACATTCAAAAAGGGATTGGAGGAAATATAATTTATTTCATCCCACCTCTTCTCCACACAACAGTCTATTGTTTAGCATCGTATCAGTATAATATTTGAAAAATCAAGTCCCTTGGATCAATTAACCTCACTCATCATCTTCACATACATACATACATACATACTTATATTGACATACCAGAAAGTAAAAAAATAAATAAATACATACATACATCCTTGAAGGCAACACAAAATGAATACACAATAAAGTAAACAATAAGACGAAAGTAGATATAGAGTCCCAAATTATGATTGATAGTTAAGGACATGGTAAGCAGATTAACACTTTAATTGTTTTGTTGTTGTTTGTTCACCTACTTTGAGTGGTGTACATGATGAACATAGTGAATAATTTTATCAAGATGTTTCTGAAAATGAAACCAGGAGCCCAGGGGCTTCAACGCATACATGATGTTACTGTTAGTTCCTGCAGTAGAAACTCAACAAGCACATGAGCAAGAGTCTGATGATGATAATTTTGAGTAAAGCTGAAGGACTCTTCTAGTTAGGTTTATTCTTCACTGGACTTGATGTTCAAATATTTCAATAAATTTGATCAATTTAACAGATTGTATTCAGATTAATGCATAATAAAAGGCATTGATGCAAAAATTGAGAATAGATTTTTTTTTGGTTTTGGTTTTTTTTTACATTTCTGCACAACTCAAAATCCTGACGTGGAGAAATGTAAAATTCTTGTTTCCGATCTGGAATCATTCTGTCAGTCACGAAAAGATTTTTTTGCCCTGGAAAAAAAATCCTTTTTTGTTCTCTAGTGTTATTCTTGCTTGCAAATAAAGTGTGTGCGATCAGACCTATGTGATGCTTCAATACAATATAACAACATCTCACATCACACCTCTCTGAACCACCAAATAGGTTGTTTGCATAGATGATGTAAAGTCTTAATATAAAGTGATATGGTGGATAATTGTCGCAGCTCTTCTCATTTTAGTGAGCGCTTTAGCCTGAGATCATTGGTGTGAAAACCGCCACATGGTTTCTTTGCATCTTTAATCTTAATGCTGTGGCAAGACACCCACAGCACAGCAGCACAACCCCTTGGAGTTGTTTTACTGTAACACATAAATATAAACATGGCATTTCATTCCACTTTTATACAGATGACAGTCAAATTTATTTACCACTATGTACAGAGCGAAAGACCTACTACAGTGTGAGGCACAGATGTTACTAAATTTCTTACACAAGAAATGAATGATAAAAACAAAACAGATCATGTTGTTTGGGTCTAGTGATATCTCCAATATAGATGCTGATCTGGGTTTTTTTACGTCAATATCGGACACAGTCAAACAAACCTGGGTGTAAGGCTGGACACTGGTCTTAACCCTTAGGGGTCTGAGCCTATTTTGGCTGTTTTTGAGTACTTTTGATTTTGCTTTTATATACTATATAAAGAAATGTTTACTATACCCTGGTTTGGTATCTTTTTTTTTCAGCACGACTTCATCTATCTCATCTGTCTATTATTTTTTCACTTAAACCTACTATATCAACACAAAAGAACAAAAAACACAGCTTTTCTAGTTTTCACTTGTTCCATTAGCAGATTTTTTTTGCTTGAATTAAACAAAAAACTCTTGAACTAGAAAAGCACTCAGAGAGCGCAGACCTCAGACCTCCGCCAAGACAGATCAGTCCCCCCCCCCCCCATCACCACCAAAATTTAATCATTTGTTCCTTGTTTCAGTATCAACATTTCCTGAAAAGTTCACGAAAATCCATCCTTAAGTTTTTGAGTTATCTTGGTAGCAGACAAACAGATCAAGGTTATAATAGTTTTAGATTTTTCTTTATAGCTCAGTTTTATTTACTTTTGACCTTTTTTTTCCTCTAATTCAGTTAGTTTTAATTAGTTTTTAGAGCAGGTTTGCTTTTTTTTTTTTTTTAGTTTTTGTTATTTTCTAAATGCTTATTTTTAGTTTAGTTTTATTTTTTTCATATCTTTTATCTTCTTCACCGTCGTATTCAAATAAATCCCGTACAGAACTCTGCTGCTTTCTCGGACTGTTAAATATCTTATGGTGCCAGCAGCTAAAATTGCTTGAGGGAAATAAATCGATTTCATATCAATGCGACATTGACAAAGACGAAAACGAAGGGAGTTTTATCCATAATTTTTATCCGTTTTAGTTCGTTTTGTAAGCACACAATACAGTTTCAGTTATCGTTTTTTTCTTTTAACTATAGTTTTTATTTATTTCATTTAACGAAAATGTTTGTACAATTCTAGTTTTCGTCATTTCGTTAGTTTTCGTTAACGATAATAACCTTGAAACAGACAAACAGACAGACAAACCCTGATGAAAACATAACCTCCGCGAGGTAATTAAGCAAAAATCTGCCAATGGATCAAGTGAAAATTATCTTGGTATGATTTCTTGACATAAAATTTTCAAGATCTGTTGTTTAAAAAATAAGTTCTTATATCTCACTGAAAAGTTACTCCTTAGGGGATTATGCCTTATTTTAAGTGTGATGACATATTTTGACGAGAAATGAGAAAAATGCACTTGGTAAGATTTTGATTTTTGCAGTGTACTAGTATCAGTTAGACTCCCCCAAACCATACTATGTGCTTGCGATGTTAGCACACATATATTCCCGCCATGTACTATTAAAATGCAACAAATGTGCTTCCTCCCTCAACTATGTGCGTCATAAAAATGGCAGCTGGTGGTAGTGAGGGTGAGCTTTGTAATTGTGAATCCTCTTGGCATTTGGTGTCATCTCTATGACCGACTCTGTTCCACCAGCTCGGTTTAAGGGCAGCCGTGTCGTCAGAGGGGGGGATGCTGCGTGATGGCGAGCAGGGTCTGAGTGGAGCGCACACATCCGTCCACGTGCCCCTCTGATCCCAATCATTCATAAAGTCAGCCAGGGAGATTTGTATCCGCCACCCGCCCTGCAGTGTCTGTTATCTCTGTCCCCCGCTTCCCTCTGGCTATTAGGAAGGAATGAGATGTCACAGTAAATACGCAAACGAATTCAATTACAAGTATAACGTTGACGGCAGCTATCTGTCTCCTTTTCTGCTCACAAGTCCAGCTTTGCATCTTAATTTCAACATCCATCCCTCCATCCTTATTACTGTCTTTCCTCAGTTTTCCTCCACTTTCCCACCAATTCTCCCCATCCACTAACCAGAAAAACTAGTGAAACCCCCCACCACCTCCACCGTTTATCCCAGATTCAACACTGCAGGCAGGCAGGCAGTGTAGACACCACCTCTGCAGCTGTACCAGAATGTAAATAGAGCAGTGTTTTTCACATTACTTCACCACTTATTTTTAGTAGCTGAACAAGAACAAGAGCAGGCAAGGGTGTGCCTTTTCAAGCTCTGACTGTAAGTCTTATCAGCTGCAAACACAGTAAAAAAAAAAAAAAAGAAAGAAAGAAAGAAAGAGAGCGAGAATTTATAAATCAAACAAAACAATAATGACCCAATGTAGGAAGTGATGTGTTGATTTATGGTTTAACTTTTAACTGTAACTGGCAGACAAAACTGCAGCAGCTTTTTTATACATAGGGAAAGAATGTTGTCTGTGCGGCTCTGTTTTTCTCTTTCTATGTAATGCTCTGCACACACAGAAAGTGTCATAAATTTAAATTTCCCCATTTTGGAATTGCATTTATCAAAAGTCATAGCCAGTGACGACTTTAAGAATTAGTTTCGTACTTTTGTGACTTGGATTTACCCTTCTATGACACCTCTAAAGTTAGAATATTCCTACTCCTTAACATAGCTAAGTGTTTTTATTCCTTTAACTAATGCACAAACCATGCATGAGTTCAGTTCTTTGCCCAAAGGCTTCTTCATCAACGTTCTTCAAGTGGAACTGCCAGCAGTTCCTCGATTACTGGTCCACATCCAGCTCATACCTTCGGCTCATTTCCAAGAACCAAACCAGTAACGCCAGTCTGTTGAGCACACCTCACAGCATCTGAAGTGGTGGGAAAGCAGAGTGGTGGACGGCAGCTACGTCTCACCGCCTCTATGCCTGGCGGTCTTCCTCCCAGCCGCCCCTCTGCTTGCACCAGGAAATGTCTTTTTCCAACTCATTCTCCAAAGCACTTAATTTCTCCCTGCTCGGCAGCGACAAAGCCAGAAAATAAAGAGAGAGATCAGCTGCTGGCAATTACTAACACTTCTCCAGCCGTCCTCGTTCACTTCTTCCACTTTGATTTTTCACAAGCGCAAAGACGACATCAGCACTTGTCATGTGTGGGTTTGAAAATGTGACCACTAAGCAAAATCTGCAAGGTGATGCCCCGGGCTGTTCTCACATTGCACATATACAACCGCCATTTTTTCGAAGGAACACAGGTTGACCAGGTTGAACTGTTTGCATTTGACGGTATATACATGCATGTACGCACGAATATATATGTGAAGAAAAAAGGTGCTAAAGCGTTCATGTTCAACGCCGTCACTGAACGTGATGACTCAGTTTAATTTCCACTGAGGTAAGCTGTCACTCTCTGATGAACAGTGAACTCACAGAAGCGGTGACTCAACCACACCCCCACACACATAAACGTACTGGATCTAATGTCCCCAGCTAGCCCCAGCTCAGCTATGCTTGTATGCTGAATATTTCATCAATAAACAGAGCTGAACAGGACTCTCTTCCCTCTTTGTGATGATGTTGGTGCACAGCCATAGATGCACACACTTAGACACACATGCCTGCGCTTGGCCTTGTCCCTGTCCAAACAGCCTTTCTATAGTGAGAGGCTCCAGTGGAGTGGATCAGCTCCAGCTAAGACACCCTTTCACACTTCCTCCCTGCCTTTCTCCAAACCCTCCCTCCTGTGTGACCACAGAGTCTTCCTTCCTCCTGACACAGAGGCCTGGGGGAGTCGCAGGGGAGTCAGGATGGCCGGACGTGCTCCGATCAGACAGACAGACAAACAGACTGACAAGGAACAGACACACAGACTGGAGGATACTGCCGCTACTGTGGATTTTGGACGGAGTTTTCTCCCTCATCCGGAGCCACAAGGAGAATGACATCATTCCTGTTTTGACAGGACAACAGGAAGGTGGAAGGAGACAGCGGCAGCAGGGCGTGTGAGTGAGAGCATGAAGGGGTGGAAGGACACAAAAGGAAGTATAGGTGTTGATAAGTGAACAGGCACAGCTGGAGCCATGCCAGCGACAAACCTGCCTCATAGAAATTACATTCATTTGACCAGCTATGTACTCGTACTCATACTCGTTCTCGTACTCATACTCGTCTTCATCCACTTTATCCGCGTCCAGGTCGTGGGGGCAGCGGCCTCAGCAAAGAAGCCCAGACAGCCCTCTCCCCAGTCACTTCCACCAGCATGACCACTTTTTGACAAACATAATACTACCCACAATCCATTTTGCTGATGTAACCACCTTGAACCAGATGTTGACTTATTTAAGGTGCTGTTTTCTGAAACTGCTTGACTCCAAACCAGGGTAACATCAGCAACATGTGCTGTATCTAACCTTACCCAAATCAAGTTTACTGCACTTTTCACCTTATAAGATATGTTAATTGTCAATGTTTATCAAACTTTGCTAAATTCTCACTTGTAATTGGTCACTGATGGCATCCTATGGTCTGTTATTTCTGGATAACACCAATGGTGATGCTATACAGTTTCAACCCAAGAAACTTAGTAAGGATAGAAGCAATAGAATCATTCAAATCAATCAAGACATTTTTATATTGATATTTTTCCTCAGTTTAATAAACAGGTTCCTGTGTATTATACCTTGAACTGAATTATTTATATTGACATTAAAACACATTTTATCTGCTGTTGGATATAAATGTAATTTTGGAGTAACCTAATGTATACAATCATGTTATTCTCCTCTCTTTCTTTCTAAGGCATTAAAAAGAATACAGTCAATAAAGACCAGAGCTGGATTTCCTTTACGCAAGCTTTTTATCATTCTAATGCGGTGCCTCAGTATGCAGGCAGGCCTATGTCTCACACAGGAAGGGCCCCGGCTGAACAAAGCAACCTCATCATGTCTTCGTCTTACAGTTGTACTTTCAAGACGTCTATATAACAAAACTGACATTAGCTTTGTAGTTTCAGACCCCATCTTGGTGCACTTTATCTCTTCTGCAAGACAGCCATTTCCTCCACTGTTCTCTGGGGGAACAGAAGATGAGAACTGGCTAGCAAGTGGCTTGAAGAGCAGAAGAAAGAGAGGAAAGAATGACAGAATGAAATGAAAGAGGAGGGTGAATGGGAGGGTCACAATAATAGCAATCTCTTCTCTCTCCCCTCCTCTATGTTTCTTTCTTGGAAGAGGATACAGTGAGTGCCAGCTGTGCTCTGCTGCTGTACAGTGCACACTACTTCAGAGAAGTCAACCTCGCTGCACTCCATCCACCCCATTGAACTGCCAGCTCTGGTAATCAATTCTGAGCCTTGTGCTGTCACTGCGGGCCTCTGGACGCAGCAGCTGGCTGCAGGAAGACAAGCGCTCGTCCACAGACTCTGTTCTCCGATCAGCTGCACGCAGCTGTCTAGCAGCAGTCCAGCTATTCAGAGCACTACTGCTGCTGCTGGTGAACGAGGCCTCTTTCACTGCTGTCAGCGTCGCTGCTGACTGGAGTGCCTTCACCATACTTTCTTTTTTACTTCTTCCTTCCTAAATTTTCAACCGTACAGACACATCCGCCCCTTGAGCTGCACAGCAGGCCTCATATGTCTGTCTGGGCTTGCTTTCTGCCTTTCTTTCTCTTTCTTTCCAAGTCAAATTGTCCATCTGTCTCAACTTTTACTCCACTATTCCCATCTTGCTTTCTCTCACCCACCCATTCTCCTCCTGTCTTCCATGCCACGTCTCAAGATGAACTTTCGCTCTTTTTTGCAGTTGTCGCCTTTCTTTCTATTGCCCACTTGCTTTTCTGTTTCCCCCATGTCCCTTCTGTCTCTCTGTTTCGTGGTACCCATTTCTCTTTTCCCTCTTTGTTGGTTGCCATGTCTCAGTTTCTCCACTCCTTTCTCTGCGGTTCTGTCCCATTTTTGCCACTCGCTCTTATTTCCGCACAATTTCCATCTCATTCTTTGTCACTCTGCTGCAATCTAAACTATGCCCCCCCTTTTTTTCCCCAAATGTCACAATACTGTATCTTTTCTTTCCTTTTTCTTTAGAGCAACTTCTTTTTCTGTCCTCCTTTCTGCTGTATTTTTTTCACAGGTGTCTGTAAGGCGGGGATTTACATTTTCTCAGGACAGGCAGCCCGTGGAGAGAGGCCTGCTGGCAGATCAAAGGCTCCGGCTGTAAAACGATCTGAAAGAGTCCGGCATTAGCATCCATCAGGGTACCTTGAAAGCTCCCTGGTCAGCCGAGAGGGAAGCTGAGGGCCCCCCAAAGTGAAAGCCCAGTCTGGAGAGGGGTGATGGAGGGGTGGAGGATCGGCTGAGGGAGGGTAGAATGGGTGTATAGAGCAAAAGAGAGAGAGAGAGAGAGAAAGGTGGAGGGATGAATAACTTGCTGCTTGGTTAAAGACAAGAAGGAAATATTTCCATGAAGGAGGAAAATTCCCATTACAAGTGGCAAATGTTTTAGTCCTCTCCGGGATTCGACCCCCCATCTCTTCCTCTATCTTCCCAATATCTTCTTTACAGCTTGGAGGGCTGTAAGAAGAGAACATCTCCATCTGTGCACCATCTCAACTCAGCACACCAGGCCCAGACTTTTACTGCTCCACCCTGCAGTCTACTCACACAGGGTCATGTCTGGTCGGGGATGGGAAACGGAGTCGGCCACAGGGAGGGAGGAAGAGATGGAGTGCGGGAGGAAGAGAAGCCTGGCTTTACTTCGTTCTTTACATTAGAAATGAAAGCATGAGACGAGAAGAAGGGATCGCAGCCATGTCAGGGCGATGTTTGAGGGCTTACTTGATTCTTTTCCCAAGTCTTGAAATGTATAGGTACCTAACATGTGTGATAGGGATCAAGATTCAACCTACATTCCTGGTGTGTTCCGGTGCCTCGGCTTTTGTGTCTTTCTCAATACCTAAAGAAGGGCTACATTCATCACATAAACAAAATAAGGTCCGACTCAGTTCCTAGAATAAATGTTGTCCTTGTATGTTGTTGCAAATCATGGATATTTGTAATATTAGTACAAGTTCGTTACGGAAGGATCTGCAATGTTTTTACCTTGTAAATAATAAGAAATACATTATACTATTAAAAACAAAAAAAAAAGAAAAGAAATTTGAAGATAAAATCCAAGACATCTCAGTTCCTATATCTTTGGTTGGAGTTAAGAAAAGGCTGTGACTTGGATTATCTTGTAGTGTTTACTATAACTTTATAATTAATTTGGTCTGCTATCACTGCTCTACTGCCTTATTTATCAAGCCAACAAACATTTATCGTACATGTGCATATATGTCATTACATGTTGCATTTTACTTGTTATATTATAAGATAAGATAAGATAAGACTTTATAGATCCTACTATGGGGAAATTTAACAGTATGCAGCAGCAACATGCAACACACTAGTGCAAAAGAAAAGGCAGATAGAAATAAACATTCTTAAAAGTACAAAAATTTAAGTACAAAGTTTTTAAAGTATTATGTTACATTTGATTGAGTTCCTCTGAAAGTTCAGCCACTCACTGTAAATGTTTAGGGCTGTTACGGCAGAAGGCAGTAACTGAAGTGGTGACTTGAAGGCAAGCCCAAAATTTCGAAGCAGTCATATTGACTGAATGTGCTATTTTCTTAATTAGTTGAAATAGACTCAAGTTCACGAAATGAGATGAGATGAGATGAGATTAGACTCATCTCACAATGGGGAAATTCAATGGGGAAGGCAGCAACAGAATAAAGTGCAAGAAAGAAAGTGTACATGCATAAATATAGTGCAAAAAACCAAACAATATAAAATAAAAATAATCATAATAATAATAAAAACTATACAGACTATAAACATATTTACAACATTCATGAGTCTATTTCAAATAATTGAGATTTAAAATAGACTTAAAGCTCAGTTATTGAGATTCGAGTCTGAATAATTAAGTCAAAATAAAACAACACCACTAATATGTTCACACCAGCATTACTTCTGTAAACATGTATCTGCTCTGCTGTACTCTGTTCCTTAAAAACACAGTGTTGTTTGGTGATGCTGCTCCACACAATGTCCTTCATTTTAGTGACTTTATGTGTTGTGTTCTTTTTCATAGAGAACAACATGGTCAGACATCAACAGGTAGACCATTGATGTCCATTCCACGTAATGGGATTGGTTGAAAAGTTATCGTTGTGAAGTTTTTTGGTTTTTTTTTTTGCAATTTAATATTCAGGTTTGGTGATAGCATGCAACACTTAGAAAAACATATAATGACATAAAACAAATGGCATGTCCCTCAGGAGTAAAAACCTTAACTCTGAGAGTCCCTATTTGTCGAATATTTTGAGAGTAAACCATATTATTTTTGGATTTAATGTATGTTCGTTTAAAAAAGAAAGAACTTGCCCATGAAGAGATATAAATAAGTGCCCATAAATGTGAAAATGTATGGAGTACAGTGGTGTATGGGGTTTACTTATTAACCCTTAAAGACCCAAACAGCCACCGATGACCAAAACCATCTACTGATCTAAAATGTTTAATAACTTCTGAACCACTAGCATGTAAATAATTGGTGTAAAATACAGTTTGTCATATTTTCATGGTCATCAGATATTACCCATTTGGATGTTCAGAGGCTCTGTAGTTACCGTGGAAACACTGTCATCTTCTACAACATTGATTCACCAGTAAAACCGATGGAGTTGGATCAATGACAGTGGATGGAGACACTTGGTTTATGTTCAGTTATTGACATATTTTGCTGAAAAAGTAAGTTTTTCTACAGTTTTCTCTGTTTTTGATAGAATAATCCTCAACTTTAATCTGAGCTTTTATGACCATCTACACGATCAGTGAATTAAATATAGGAAATTACCTGATGTTCACTGAAAAAACACAAAATACAGAGGATTGTGTCATTATAAATTGTGATAAATCATTTAAGAAAAGTTCAATGTAGAGAAAAAAAAAATATTTTGAAACTGCCACAAAAGAAACACTGGGTCTTTCTGGGTTAATATACAGTATGTCCGAATTTTTTTTAATCATATCACTGAGGATTTTATCTGTATTGAACTAAGATCCGGTTTACAGAAATAATGGCCACATCTCAATCTTGTAAGTCAGTTCAAAGGTAACATGTTTTTAAACTGAAAGTGAGAGATTTCACTCAAGAACCAGGGTTTATAGACACTGAAACTGACCACTATACTTTTTTTTTCCTGGAAAATCCTTCATCCAAAATAGCAGATAGTGTCTTTCTACATCATTTGGCATGATGAATATCCAATTTTATCAAACCCACTGTCGACATTTTAGTGCTCGCTTGCTCTTTGCACTTTCACTGTAGCTCGAAACCAGGCTGGGGAAGTTTTGTACATGAATGATAGAGCCATGAATATGTCCAGATTTTGAGGAGGTCGTGGTTCAGTCTGTTTCCCACAGCTCTGCAGGCTGCAACCATCATTCATTAGTCCTTGTTCTGCGTAGTATTGAGATAGCATTATGAGTTATGGCTGAGCAGGTCTCTTAGAAGAGCATGTGAGACGGAACGGTCGTTTATTTAGCAAAAGAGAAAATACAGGTGTTACTTTTTATGTCCAGATTAAAGACTTTTTTTTTTTTTTTGCCCAGCTTTTAACACCTAGCAGCCTACCATTTTTAAAGGTAAAGGTTCTAAATTATCTCATGCTATTTATACTAATACATTCATAGGTCAACACTAGGTTAACAGCAGATATATACTAATCTTCATTCTTTAGCAACAGTATAGTTCAGTAATTTTGTGAGTTGCAACCATGGATGTGCAATGCATGAAAGAAAGCTTTACCGCTCTGTCCATAACCTCTTTGTTCCTGTAGTAACATCTACATTGTAGTCTGTGCTACTTGGAGTGTCTTTGTGCATTCTGTTGTGTTTCTTAAAGGGGTCATATTTTCCTAAACCCACTTTTATTAGGCTTTGGTTCATTTATTTGTGTATTTGAACCCTAACAGTCCATAAAGTTTGAATTTGAACCCTCCAGGTGCTGCAGAACTATCTTTATATTAATTTTGGCAAAAATCGAGTGGGTTTCTACAACCTGTTTTAATTCCTGCTTAATTTGTTACGTCTATAACTAGTTACGTCATGACATTTGCATATAAGGTCAAGACTTCCAACATTTCTCCAAGTATGCTATGATTGTTTGTCAGCAGCAGCAGTCATAGTAAAAACTGAAAATACGTCCAAACTTTGAGCCGATTATCTAAAATGTTCAGTTGTTGGTTGAACGGGACAGAGCAGCACAGCCAACAACCTGGAGGGGGCGGGGCCTGAAGTGGCTCATGTGCATTTAAAGGGCCAGCGCTCAAAACGACCTTTCTGATGTCATTACTCAGAAATAGGGTTGAAGATGGACCTGTGGAGTTGAATTAATGAAGAATTCAGACCCAAGCAGCGCATTTACAGTTTATGTCGACCACAGGGACATGTTTTAAAAGGCATAATTCTGTTTAAAAACAGCTAAAAATCACTCCTTTAAATGTCGTACATGTCAGATCGGTTAAATGTTTTTGACTGTGATGATTAGCCTCCACGTGTGCATGTAAAGTGCTTTAATGTGATTGGACCACTCAATATACAGTATTACATTTGAATTTCCCCCTCGGAGGATCAATTAAGTTTATCTTATCTTATCTTATCTTATCTTATCTTATCTTATCTTATCTTATCTTATCTTATCTTAACAAATATACCTCATGTATATTTGCACCTATCCTGGATTATACCACTGTCCTTTTAAAACTGCACTATTGGTTTTTATACATGCTCTATTGTTCTGTTTACTGTTTGTTTTCGCACTATTTGTATAGTTTTGTGAAAAATTATTCTGCTTTTTTCTGTATTTTTATATGCAGTTGCGGAAAAAATTATTAGACCATCAAAAGTCATCAGAAACAATGGTTATGCAATCCAGTATTAACTCCCGTGTGTATCATGTGACTAAAACAGACAGAAAAGAAAACATGGAGTGCCTAAAAGCACTGTTTTTGTCAGTACAATGCCATAGATATTGATGTAAGAACTGAAGTGATTTTGGTTATTATCAAGAAAACCATGGAAAATGGCTAGATATCAGCTCTGAAATTAAACTCTTATGAGCTATTTTTGTTGTTATCATTATATTTGTCCAAACAAATGTACCTTTAGTTGAACCAGGCATTAAAATAAACAAGAAAACAAGGGTGATCTAATAATTTTTCCACGACTGTATAGTCTACAACACCAACACCAAATACACTGCATTGTCACTTTATCCACCTGCTGATTAAGATGCACTGTTAATTACTTGCACTATCTGCACAGAACCATAACTGGTACCAGATTTCATTCAAGCCCATTGCTTTTATCCACACTGTATGTTGTATATTGTATATTTTGAAACTTTATCTTACTTATTTACTCTTTATCTTACTTGTTTTATTTTATTTTTTTCCTGCATGCTTCTTACTTACTCCATGTTCTATATGTACAAACCACTGAAGCAAATTAGTAATGTGAACCATGTTTACTTACATGGCAAAAAGAACATGATTCTGTGTCTGATTCTGAAAAAAAAAACGAGAGCTAAAGTTAAACTGAAGTCAGATTCCTTGTTTGTGCGCGCAACCTTGGTCATCTGATTCTGATTCTGCGATGTAAGCAACTGATATCACAAGCATGGACTTCAGCCTCGTCACAGAATATCGCAAACGATCTCATCCATAGTATACATGAAGAGCTTCATTATGTAATATGTGCTTGAAGAGCACTCTGGAGGACCCACACATACTTCCAGTACTACTCCCATGCATTCTACATGTATGTAGACATGCGTGTGTCCCTAAGCAGGCAGCTTGCTGACATGTGTGGAGCCTCGTATGTACAGAGCGAAGGCTGCATGCCGCTGTCTCAGCCCAGTAATGGATGTCCCGTTCGTTGCACACACGCACACAGAGACAGACAGACAGTGGCGGGGCTCAACTCGTCCGTCCTGTCCACCCGAGGATGAGTTCCTCCTCTGTTTAGGGAAAAGGATGTGATCTCACTCGTTAAAAATCCAACCTATGTCGCTTGCCACTCATGACTTAATCCAGGCTTCTCCTTTGTGCAGAACACCCTCCCCTTCCCCTCCTCTCCATTTACTCTGTCTTTCTCTCTGTTTCTTTGTCTTTCCCTCTATCTATCTATCTATCTATCTATCTATCTATCTATCTATCTATCTATCTATCTATCTATCTATCTATCTATCTATCTATCTATCTATCTATCTATCTATCTATCTATCTATCTATCTATCTATCTATCTATCTATCATAAAATGCATCAAATAAGTAATAATACAAAAACAAAGATATGATTAAGGGCATAAAAATATTAATAATGAAAGTGTGTTTTTGTCACTTTGTCATGTTTGACTGTGCAGATCTTGTATACATATATTGTGTACATACATACTGATTGTGCATAAATACACAAATACACGTCACTTTTTAAATCAACAGTTTTCTAATAATAAGCATTTTTATAAAGAAATAAGAATTCTATATTGGTATTTAGTCTTTAGCATGATGATAAACTATACAATAAATAGTTATGATACTAGTTTTTGCACAGGGATCATTTCTGGAAACGGTGGCATGGCTGCCGAGTATCAGTATGATGGGATCCGTAACAACCATGTCACATCCGTCCACTGCCACATTTTGTATTTTTGTGTCAGCTGTTATTGTTTTAGATCCACAATACCAACATTTATGAATAAGAGGAGAATTAGCAATAGTAAGTATGTAAGTTTATTCCTACTAAAGTACTGGTACTGACCAGAGCATCATGGGTAATGTCACGTCTGTCCACCAGCAGAAGTTTTCACATACACGTGCTATTCAAAATCCAATATTTCTGAAAATATAGCTTCCACTGTCAAATAATATCAGTAGTCTGTGCACAAATGTATTAGCATGATTTCAACACAGTTCTGCGCATTTCTTACAACTTTTTTGTTTTTTTTGACAAAAATGGCCACTCATTTGACCCCCTAAGTAAATTTTAGCCATTGTGTGTTAAATTGTGCCGGAGTCAGTGCTGGGAGATGGTTGTTCTTGGTTATGCTAATATAAAGTGCCTCTTTTCCTATCCCAGCATGCAATGCAGGTGAGTCTACCTATAGCCCTCTGCACCTGCATGATCCAGGCAAGAAAGGTGTGGATCCATAAAGTCTAAGGGTGTTTTCACACCTGGATGGATTGGAGCCGCTGTTCTGAAACAAGTCTTTAGCTCGGTTCGATTTGCCCTATGTAAAAGCAGTGATTGTGCTCCGTTTCGGAACAAAACAACCGAGCTGAGACCGGTTGGAAGAGGTGGTCTCAGCTCGGTGGCAATCAGCCCACAAATCGTTTCGCTTACAGTATGAACATGAGCACAGTGATAGAAATAAACAACTACAGTTTTCTCTACCACTCTGAGTATGATACACTGTGATGTCGCAAACATTACCATAAAGCAGAGCGGTTCTGTCAAAAAAGTGCCGCTGCCAGACGTAAACAGACAGTACACTAATGACCTTAATGAGCTTCATACCTTTCGTCAGCTGCCGGATAAGCAAGTGGAGAAAATGAGTTGAGGAGCAATTTTGACAATGGAAGACACAGAATACCTCATTGGCATTTGGGAAGACGAGCATATATTGGAAATGCTTGATAACACGCACAAAAACTGAAGTATTCAAGATTTTCAGTGAGCACATGAAAGGCATGGAGCAGCGTAAACACAAACTGAAACTAGGTGATGCACAACACTGTAACACATTGTGATACATTACTTCCTGAATCGAAATGAAATTCAGGTGTGAAAACACCCTAACATAAGTGCAGCTTACAGTATATATAGCTTAAACTCCGAGTCATCGAAGTGGAAACAAGCAGACATTTTCACAAAGATTTCTATTAATTCTGTTGAGTGTTTCCTGCTTTGTCTGGTTCAAGTGATGCCTTTTTGTGTTGTCCTCTGATTGGTCCACACTGACCTAGAGAGTGTATGGATTATAGAAAGGTTTGAGGACTGATATACCGTAGTATGGCCTTATTTGACGACATGACAATTGATTGAAATAGCCGTGTAATTAATGAAAAAACAGCTTAAGCCAGAACCTTGCATTTTTTTTGTACCTCCACACAGCTGGCCGCTGTGTGAAACACAATAAACATGCATACAATCCCCAGCCTGCTTTAACAGACTGTGCATCTGTTATTATTTTTAAGCCACTTTATGTGAGTCTGTTGTTTCCAGTGCAACATGTCCAGCTTTCCTATTCATAAACATAAACTTTATAGTCCACATATGTACTTTCAATGAAACAGTGCAGTACTGTAATAATGCCTTTTACTAGGCTTTTCTATAAGGGGGTCCGTCAAAATGACAGTGGGAATGAAAACTGAGCATATGGCTTTTTTTTTGTTGAAAACCAAAAACAAAGGGGTGTTGACAGCTACAATTATACTTTCCTCTAATCTGTGTCCTTCATGGGCTAACTGTAAGGAAGTACAGCTACCAGCTTGTCGATGTTTTTGTGTCTTATTTTGGTCTGGACCAGCTGTGACTGAGAGTAAGTTTGTTTGTGCACACATGTACAGTATGTGCATTTGTGCGTTCACATTGTCCATATTCAAATGTATGACCCTGTCGTCATCCCCGGGCTGATCTGCGCAAATCCTGCAGCCTTCACTTCAGTCACTGTCTTGCATGTCACAGTTTGGGCAGCTGTCTGCATACAGCAAGTGATTGTGGTGCCTCTTAAAGGGGTCATATTCTACTAAACTCACTTTTATTAGTCTTTGGTGCATTTATTTCTGTATTTGGACCCTAACAGTTCAAAAAAGTTTGAATTTGAACCTTCCAGGTGCTGCAAAGCTATCTTTATATTCATTTTGACAAAAATTGAGTGGATTTCTACAACCTGTTTCAATTCCTGCTTAATTTGTAAAGTTTATAACTAGTTACATCATGACATTTGCACATATAAGGTCAAGACTTCCAACAAACATTTCTCAGAGTACCCCATATTTAATAATGATAATTATTGGCCAGATATTGAAAGTTAAGTTCTTCCTGAAAACAAAGGTGCAAAAGAATTGACCAAAAAGACATTTTCTGACACTTTTATTGCAAAGAAAACATGAGGACACCTAGGCAGCCTGTTATAATGGCAGTCTTAAAAGGGATAACCCCAGTTCTATGTGTACACACCACCAAAAAGATAAGATAGTAATGCAAATGAGTTCTAGAATTTAGGTTGGGACATATTTTACCATCTATATGCAAACCTGTGGCCTTGCTATGTTTGTATCATCTTCAAACATTAAACATCTTTCTATCAATTTGGAATTTATTTATTTTTTATTTATTTACCTGTGATAGAATTGCACAGCATTTACAATCAAAATCTGTTATGCACCAATTCACAAAAGTTCTACACTAATAATAGGCAGGCACTAACAGGCCTATTAGGTTTTCTTTCGTATTGCATCAAGTTGTAGTTTTTCAGGTTTTTCTCTGCATTTTAGCATTCCAACAATTGATGAGAACAGAAAAACCTTCAGATTATGTGTCTTCAATGAGTACAGACATCTCCACAATCAACCTTGTGTTTATGCTTCTATAATATTTCGCATCTATCTACAATCTACTAAAATGTCCATCAAAATAGGGTCCTGTTAATGTAATTCATATTTGATGCTGTCAAGATAAATTGTCAGAGCCAAGCTGTTTTAATTTAGTTGTTGAATTTTCTATGTTTTTTACATGTTTGTCAGAAATTTGTTATTGAGGTGAAAGCATTTATAGACAGAATACTAATGATAAATGCATGAAAAAAATAAAAATTCATGTCTGTCAGTTCACTTTCAAGCATTGTTGTAACTAAAAATATATTCTCAAACACTGTAATTGTTGTCTCTTGTAATTCACTTTTTTTTTAAATTGTTTTTTTCTTTCCCTTCAGCCATCAAACATCCCACAGTGATACAACAGGATATGTTCACAAGAAAATATATCAATTAAAATATGAAAATCAAATGCAAAATAAAAACAAACCAGGAAAAACAGCAAAAAACAAAACAAAACTATATATCAAAAAACTTATATAATTGTTGTCTCTTGTCTTTCTTTTACACGTCTGGATTTAGTCATTTTCTAATATGAACTATGGGTTTAGTAATAGTTAAAATAAAGCAGAAAAATAAATATCACGTGTCAGTATTCCGCTAGAGGCGGCAGCAACATCAGAGACATGCAAAATGAGACACAAGATAATATCAATGAGGACGCACTGCATGGGAGATAGAAAGATATGAAATAAATAAGGTGTCTGTGTGCTCACTATCTGCATTTGCATTACCGGGGGCTATACCGGCATTTCAGACTTATATGTAAAAACCTCAGGGCTCAAACTGTTTGGAAGATCAATGAGAGCTCCTGTACCAGCTGCTGTCGAGATTACAATTACTTCCAAATAACCCGAGAAACTGGACCAACCTGTACAAAGACTTGCCTACAAAGACTTCTGTGGAACTAAGATCTAAGTTAGAAAATAATCTGTAGTTATTTGTGTTTTGGGGAAATCTGTAGTTGCACTCCACAATATTAACCTCCTAAGACCCAGCTATGGGTTTTCTGTTCACATTTATGGACAAGAATTTCACAACTTTATACAAAAAAAAGAAAAGAAAGCTGTCCACCACAAAGGACATTCCATGACAATTTTAAAAAACTGCATCTGAAAAAACTGTTGCATCATGATGTTTCCAATATAGGCACCTATTTAAATAAACACAAAAAAAAGCTTGTACTTTGCTAACATTTCCTGGGTCTTAGGAGGTTAATCCTGTAAATATAGTCGTGGAAAAAATTATTAGACCACCCTTGTTTTCTTCAATTTCTTGCTCATTTTAATGCCTGGTACAACTAAAGGTACATTTGTTTGGACAAATATAATGATAACAACAAAAATAGCTCATAGCTATAGCTAATAGCTGCATTGTTCTGTAATGTTCTGTACTGTTTGTATTGGTGTAGTGAAATGTTGTGATGGGTTGTGCGGTGTGAGGGGTTGCAATTTTAAAAGCAATGCTTCTTCCATCCCCTTTTCAAACCATGTGTGTATCGGCTGTCCAGTTGTCGTCTGTTAAGTGCTTAACTGTGGTAGCAGGTTTGAAATAAACGTGTGAAATGAAATGAAGCTCATAAGAGTTTAATTTAAGAGCTGATATCTAGCCATTTTTCATGGTTTTCTTGATGATAACCAAAATCACTTCAGTTCTTACATCAATATCTGTGGCATTGCACTGACAAAAACAGCGCTTTTAGGCATTCCATGTTTTCTTTTCTGTTTTAGTCACATGATACACACAGGAGTTAGTACTTGATTGCATAACCATTGTTTTTGATGACTTATGATGGTCTAATAATTTTTCCGCAACTGTATATAAAAATACAGAATAAAGCATAAGAATTTTTCATAAAACTGAACAAATGGTGCGAAAACAAACAGTAAACGGAACAATAGAGCACGTATAAAAACTAATAGTGCAGTATAGAAGGACAGTAGTGTAATCCAGGATAGGCGTAAACATACATGAGGTATATTAAGACAAGAGAAGAGAAGAGAAGAGAAGAGAAGAGAAGAGAAGAGAAGAGAAGAGAAGAGAAGAGAAACTTAATTGATCCTCCAAGGGGGAAATTTAAATGTAATACTGTATATTGAGTGCAGGTGCTACCAACAAACACAGGAACTGATCGATTCTAATTAAACCTGAAACAGCTTTGACTCCTGCTGCTGTTTCCATCAGTCAATACCAATATACAGTCGCGGAAAAAATTATTAGACTCCCCTTGTTTTCTTCAATTTCTTGTTAATTTTAATGCCTGGTACAACTAAAGATGCATTTGTCTGGACAAATATAATGATAACAACAAAAATAGCTCATAGTAGTTTAATTTCAGAGCTGATATCTAGCCATTTTCCATGGTTTTCTTGATAATAACCAAAAACACTTCAGTTCTTACATCAATATCTATGGCATTGTACTGACAAAAACAGTGCTTTTAGGCATTCTATGTTTTCTTTCCGGTTTTAGTCACATGATACACACAGGAGTTAGTACTTGATTGCATAACCGTTGTTTATGATGACTTTTGATGGTCTAATAATTTTTTCCGTGACTGTATGTACTATATCAGAAAGTTTATTGTAGAGAACTGACTTTTTTTATTAACATAGAAATTCTTAGTTTTTCATAACAATATGAGGCAGAACAGGCATTTTTCAGTTGATAATAAACTTTACCTGTGTGACATTTTTCTAAGCCCTCCCTCTTTTTTCGGTATCAGTTGTGTGAACAGTGTTGACCACACAACGTGCCCTCATCGGCACACACACATTCAGCTGAGGAATGTCTCTCACAATCAGCCTTATCAGGCGTTTTGTCTGTTTTGTCTGAGGGGCATCCGAAGAGGGCCTGGTGTTACAACTGACAAGATTTTTGGAACACACACCTCTCTCTGTTGTTTTCCTGACACATCCCCCTCTCGTCCTGGATCTTTCTTTTCCACTGTGCCGTCTCTTCATTTATCATGCACCCTCCTTTAATCCAGTGTCTAGAAATCACATTCCCTTGTAATTTAACTGCAACTTTTATTAGGTCTGATATAAAATGTAATACAGTTTACGTTGTATTTTACTAGAAAAATACAAAGGGGCTTTGTGAAAAAAGAACATAGCTTTGATATGGTTTAAATCACTTGGTCATCAGATGGACTTGAATGAATTTTTCCTCTATTTAAAGTTTCTTAACCCTTCATAGGGCACTCATAGAAATTGTCTGGAATTCAACATTTCACCATTAGTGTGTTATTAAAGGACATAAAAAGACTTTATTACAGGGGTCTCAAACATGCGGCCTGGGGGCCAAATGTGGCCCGCCAAAGGTTCCAATCTGGCCCATGGGATGTTTTTGCAAAGTCAAAAATTCCACAGTCTTGAATTGAATTAAGCAAAAAAAAAATTGCTCGAATTAAGGAAAAAATGTTGAATTAAGCAAAAAAAAATCTTCAATTAAGTAAAAAAAAATCTTCAATTAAGCGAAAAAAAATCTTAAATTTAGCAAAAAAAAATCCTGAATTAACAACTTCAATTTTTTTTTCTTTTAGTGCAAAAAATAACATTAAATTATGAAAATATTGACATTTACAAACTATCCCGGAACAATAAAATGTGAATAACCTGAACAAATATAAACAACCTGCAATGTCTAAGGAAATTTAAGCGCAATTTCAACAATTTTCTGGCTGTTACTAGGTGTTTAGTGTCTTTGTAGATCCGATTTATAATGCACATGTAGAAATGATAAGTTGAGGCATAATATTGTTAAATTTGCACTTATTTTTCTTAAGAAATTCCTGTTTTTTTTCAGGTTAGTCATATCTTTTTTGTTTGGATAGTTTATCAAAGTATTTTCATAATTTAATGGTTGTTTTTTTCTTTACACTAAAACAAAGACAAAAATTTGGAGTTATCATTATTTACATGTTATTATGTTATTATTTTACTGGTCCGGCCCACTTCAGATCAAATCAGGCTGGATGAAAATGAGTTTGAGACCCCTGCTTTATTACTTTAGTGAAATGAAAAAAAAAAAAAAAATGTACAAAATTATGTAGAAAATCAACCTTAATGGAGTTACCATATGTGGTTCCTTACCCATAAGTGGCAATAAATAAATAAAAAATCCAAGAAGTAAAAATAAAAAAATTCAAGAAAAACACAGGTAAGGTGAAAGGAACATGTGTTTTAGAACATTAGACCAACATAAGAGCTGATCCAGACCCCTGTCCACATCCACATTATCCCTTTGAACATCATTCCTTACATTAGTACCATTACTTCATGGTACCTAACAAAGCAGGTACACTCACTGTTCATGCAGAGGTGGACCTTACAGACCCTGGAGACCACACTGGACCTGTCCTCACTGCAACTGTTGCTATCACTGTTTTGTAATGTGTGTGGAAATTACCAAAAATAGTCACTTGCCAGATAAAGGGTTAAGTGACTTATCAACATTTGTGAGAAATCAGGTATTTTCCTTAATTTAATTTACTGATCGTGTAGATGTACATAAAAGCTCAGATTAAAGTTGAAGGTTACAACAGAGAAAACTGAAGAAAAAGTGATTTTTTTCATTAAAATGTATCATTAACTGAACATAAAACAAGTGTCTCCATCCACTGTCATTGATCCAACTCCATGGATTTTACTGGTGAATCAGTGTTATAGAAGATGATGATGTTTCCATGGTAACTACGGAGCCTCTGAACATCCAAATGGGTCATGTCTGATGACCATGAAAAGATGACAAACTGCATTTTACACCAATTATTTACATGTATTGATAGTATGAGTGGATCAACAGGTATTCAAAATTTTAGGTCAGTAGATGCTTATGCTCTCCAGTGGATGTTTGGGTCTTTATGGGTAAATTAGTGGTTTTTTTTGTCTTGGAACAAAATGCATTGTCTGTAATTTTACCTCCGTTTGGGTTCTAATTCTAATTTAATGCACTGTTTTACTCTCTATCTGAACCATGCTTTCCAACTTGACTAACTTTTTTTGAAGGATTAGAGCAGGGGCGTCAATCTCATTTTAGTTCAGGGGCCACATTTGGCAAAATCTGATCTGAAGTGGGCCAAACTAGTAAAATAATAACATAATGATATATAAATAATGTCAACTCTAAACTTCTCTCTATGTTTTAGAGCGAGAGAAGTAAATTTACATTATGAAAAGGTTTACATCTACAAACTATCCTTTCAAAAGATGTGAATAACATGAAAAAACTGAAAAAAATAAGTGTAATTTTAACAATATTCTGCCTCAGTTTATCATTTACACATGTACATTATAACTTACAGATCACAGTGGATCTACAAATACACAAAACATCTTGTTAAAATTGTACTTACTTCTCATAAGACATTTCAGGTTGTTCATATTTGTTCAGGTTATTCACATTTTTTGCAAAATTATACTTTTTTTTAGTGGAAAAACATGAAAATATATATATTTACAAACAGAAAAATTTGGAGTTGTCATTATTTTTATGTTATGATGATAGTATTTTACTGAATCCTGCCCACTTGAGATTGAATTGGTCTGAATTTTGGAACCTGAACTAAAAGGACTGTTAATATCTTATTTTTTGCATTTCACAAATTCATCCCAAGGGCTTGACTGGACCCTTTGGCGGGCCGGATTTGGACCCTGAGCCGCATGTTTGACACCTGTGGATTAGAGGAATAACATTTCTAGTGCTACTTTTTTCCTCTCAGAAACTCCATCCATAGCAGCTCCCGCCTCCTTGCAGGAAGGACGTTGTTACCTTGTTCCCAGGCCTACCTCCTGCAGCACCCGTACCTTGACCCATAACATCCAATTGATTTATCCCTGATTGTTAGGAGGCCTCTGGAGCTGTGTCTCGATTGGCTCCATATGAGAACAGTGCCGAGAGGTCATCTATAACAATCATTTTCAGTGGCTCATTATTCCCAGGCCAAACAACCCAAAGACCCAATTTCCTACCACACCGTTCATAAAAGTGACAGATGGCCGAAACCTGGAAAAGCTTTGCTATAATTGTTAGCCCGCTGAAGTGCTACACACAATGCTCTTTAGTATAGTGGAGGTTGGACTCTTTTACCTGTTGCCATCTCTCACTCTCTTTCTTTCTCTCTCTCCCACTCTCTCACCCACTCCTTCCACCTTCTCTGTTCATTTTTTCCAAGATGAAGAATGCGAAGGAGGAGAGCGCGGTGTGTTTAATAGCTTTAGGCCATATTCCACCCAGTTCAACTTTCCTCCTCTTCATATGGCTCACAATGTGGATCCAACACACAAATATTTGCCAGGTAGTTTGTCTCTCTCTAAAGGCTCAGTCTACCTTAACGTGGGACAGCACTTAAAGTCACATGGACAGACAGAGGCCAAGACAAGGTCTCCTTTCATCCCACAGACCTGCCACTCTCTGGTATTCAGGGTCATCTAGTCACTTGAGCAAGTCTGCGCCCCTCCATTGCAGCCTGTGAGTGTCTTTTCTTGCTGGGGAAGTGCCTGTGTGATAAATGTGTGGCTTGGAACAACAGCTGAGACTAAGACTTGGCTCAGCCCTCCCTCTGCCTGTTTCAGACACAAACGTGGTTTCCTCATATCTTGGCTCTTTGTCATGAATGACCTCTTTCATTTTTCCCCACCTCCAATAATAACCAAACTCTTCTACTCAGCATTTAAGAAAAAAAAATCCTTCCATTTTTTTTTCTCAGAGGGCTTTTTTTTCTCATATTTGTTTCCACTCCTGTGTTTTTGGCAGAGTGAAATGCTAGGTCATTGCAGTAGCTGTATTCACTGCGTGGTGGCTTGCAGGATTGTGTGGGGTGGTGGGTGGGCAGATGAATGGTTTCAAAGATGTTTAAAACACGCATCCTCTTGCCAGTGAGGTTTTTCATTCACCAAAAACAACATATTTTTCCCACTCTGTTCTGGATTGTGCATTTGTTGATCTGTATGTGGGCATGTTTCCTCACTTTATTCCTGCTTAGACAGCATAGCTACCGAGCTTAAAAATGTCACAAAACGTGAAATGTTACAAAACTGTCACTTCCTACAAAGCCTTGGTCTGCAAGCGGCTTGTGCAATTTCCAAATCTTCTATGTTAAATAAATCATCTGCCCAAGTCTGGTCTGTTCACTAGAGCCTCTTGCAGATTTTACCTTTGTCAGTTCATTCATTGTAGTGTCACTTCAACCGCCAATTCATCTTATAAAAATAGGGGGTCTAACCCCCATCTCCCTCAACCATCTTTCATCCTCGTTTTGTGGCCCTCCCAGATGTGCCTCTAATCTCTCCCTTGTGTCTCTGAAATGTCAGAGCAGAGAAGCAAGCATGTACTTGCTCGCTATGGATTTCCCATGGAATGTGCCATTTTCGGTTCACCCTGCGTACGTTCCCTGTTTTGATAGGCGGTGATTATGGAGTATTTATTTTCCTACTGGGTGTGGGAACCCAACCTGTTGGTACACTACCATTGTGAAGCGGGTTGCTGTTTCTTCTGAAGCTGTGACTCACATGTTGACATACAAATGCACCCACACAAACACAAACACAATCCATTAGATTAGATATGATGAGATTAGATGTGTAATGAATGCCCAGGTCCTCACGTGAAGCCACCATAAGGTGTTTTTATGACAATGGGGAAATCTTGAAAAACGAACCGGACCATCAGAGCGTTGAAAAGCAAACTGAAACTGAAAAACAATACTTCAAATGCAGCACAGTTCTTTGTAACTTAACAAGGAAATCAAATTGACTTTCTGCCTTGTTGACTTTGTTTTTGTCTTGTTTACCTCAAGTACCTCCTGGATGCCAGCCCATGTTATTTTTCTATTTGCAAGTTTCATTTGAATGCACGTCATGCATGCTATGAATGCATGTGCGTGATGGAGGCAGGGTGTGCATGCCTTTCCCTGTTTGTTTGTGTTTGAGAGAAGAGAGCCCTAACAAGTGAAAGAGGTTAAGCCCCAACTATCTGACTTATTGGTGAATGGTGGAGGTCTGGGATCAGGGTTTAGTGGAGGAGGGGTCAAAAAGACGAAGAGAGAGTGAATGATAGAGGGAGGAAGAGAGGGAGGCCCCTTCAAGACAATTCCCCTGACGTTGGGTCATTCACAGACACAGGAAATGCTTGACCTCACACCCTGAGAAATGTCCACAGCAGCCCACTTGTGTTAAAGGTGTAATTGGGCATAATTAGAAGCTGGCAGTGAGAGAAATGGAGACGGGCGTGCATGCCCCACATGCTTTCCTTCCCCATGCCTGCCTCTGTCTGGCAGCCTGCGACACACCGGAGCCAAGCTCTCGCTGCACAGATTTACAGCAAATACCATCTCTAAACAAGCAAGCTTCACAACAACAAAGATTCTTTCAGCTCAGCTGCTTATTTTCAAACTGTAGCAGGAAAAGTTGTTCGCGCAGCTTTTTTCTGAAGTTTCTGCTCTCTGTTGTGTAATTGAGAGGGTCAACTGCACATCTTAATTTGTTTGCCACGGTCTAAATGAGAAGCAAAATCATGCATGAGATGGGTTTGGACATGGACATGTGAGACATGTTTGAGATAAAGAGGTCTAAGCTTTGCATTCTGACCCCTCACCTTGACATTAGCTTCAATTCCTCCTTTGTCCTGGCGTTCACTTCATAGAGGGTGAAGCCTTAGGTGGTATCGGCATTTTCACAGCAATTTTTGCACATTAACCTCTAGACTGTCTTATCTTGATATTGGTGTTATTTTTATATGTTCTTTTCCTTTTTTTTCCCCCTTTCCTCTGAAGAGTAACAAATAGGTGTTTTGAGTTTTTCACCACCCAACAATCAGCTGCGCTCCTTTCAGTCTGCAACTGAATGGTCTTTTTTTCTGCTCCCATTTATGCAAGTTTGCCATCTGTGTGATTAGCATTTCGTAGTCTAGATGTAGTAGGTATAGTAACTCGTGATCAAACGGGAGAACTAGTGACGTTAATGTGCTCTAGTGTTTTTTTATAAGTTACAGGGGAGGGTTCATAGTAAACATGGCTTTAGTGCGTCATCAAGCAACTGAATGCAAAAAATGATGAAAATCAGTTTAATGGTCTATAAGTACACAGTTTAGTGCTGCATAGCTCTAGAGACAAACCGCCTTTCCCTCATGTGGACTTTAATCTTATTCTCATGTTTAGAGCATGAATGTAAAACATGAAGAGACCAAATATCCAGCTGCTTCCTCTCAAAGCTGAGACAGGAATGCACTTTCATTTGGGTCCTTCATTCATAAGAAATAAACCATCAACCCGCATGCTGGGGTCTTAGTGAGAGTAAGGGCTGTCAGCCGTTGATGTGTTAGGGGGGTTTTGGACAGGAAGAGTTGGTGGTAGGTGGGGAAAAAAAAAAGCTCGGTGAAGGATGTATGGAGCATGTTGAAGAATATTTTTCTCCACGTTTATCTTGTCATAGGTAATGGGGCGACTGGAATATGGGAGGGGGGGAGACAACTTGCAGATAATACTGGATGAGGAGAGACAGAGATGCAGAAGAACTGAAGGAACGGTGAGAGAAAACCACAAAGTAACTGAGTGAAGCAGGGGGACGACCTGTAAGAGGACTGGGGGGGTGTGGGGGGTAGAGGTTAGCAGAGAAGTCAGTGATCACTCAGGAGGTCTGGAACTCTGACCCCTGACCCCATAGCGGAGCGGATGCCACCATGGTGAAAATGTGAGAGGTGAGGTATGTGAGCCCCCCAAGCCCTGGCGGAAACCATTCCCCCCATGATGAATGGGATGTTAGCATTGACACAAATTGGCCCATAATAATGACACAAGGCCGCTAAGCACACAGAGACAGAGTGACAGAGTGGGAATTACAGAGTGAAAGACGCTGCAGACGGGAAGAAAAGAAGACGAGGAGAAGCGAAAGGAGAGAGAGAGGGAGAGAGAAAAGATAAAAAATGTCTTACAGGAAAGAATTACCTTACCCAGTGGGACAGACAGAGAGGGGGGAGAGGGAGATTTATGACCCAGGGTATCTTTGGTGTTTTCTCTGCACTCTCCTGAACGGTGGGATTGTAGAAAGGCCTGGAGTTCAGAGGGCCCCTGACACACACAAAGGCGAACTCACATACACTTACACTCTGGGATGGCTGTTGTCCATTTCTATCAACACATTCCTGCATTCATCCATCCTTTTATCCTCCCTTATGTCACTCCTTCCCCTCTGATCCAGGTAGAGACTAATTAATCACACTGTAAAAAAAAAAAAAAAAAAAATCTGTAATTTAACAGAATTTTCACTTTATTTTACAGATTTTTCCTGTATTTTCAGGCCGTCACACTGATGAACACTTCATGACCCATCCAGAGTCAATACCCCCCGACTCCAATTCACCAACTCACAAACATATAGTTTTGCACTCTGTATAAAACTGTCTAATTTGCACTATGTAAAAAAAAAAACTCTACTTGCACTACAATAATATATAAATATACATACATACATACACATGTATTTTTACAGACTGTATTCCTTTACATGTCCACTCACTGTATAAGTACTTGCACTTTCTGTACATATTACAAAGTGAAAACCCACTGTAAATAATACATACATATACATATATTTCTAATAGACCGGACCCACTCACCCACCCACTGTATAAAAACTCCAATTTGCACCCTGTACATAGTACATTGTAAATCCACTGTAAATCTCAACCCATTGTTGTCTATGTCTCTAGTGGACTGCTTGTCTATATTGTGTCTAGGTCCACATGTTGCATGGGTCCATGTCAAAACTGCATGTCAAGAGCATTGTAAAAACCGAGGCCAAATTTCTTGTATGTGTTCACATACTTGGCCAATAAAGCTGATTCTGATTCTGATTATTTTCAAGATACAGGAAAATATCAATGAAATGACAAAAATAGACTGTGATTTTACTTGTCAAATGTAAAATAACATGAAAAAACTGTAACTGTGAATAATCAAAAAATTTCATTTTTTTAAAAGAAATTTTTTCTTTTTTCACAGAAAAATACAGTTAAAATACATTTGCAAATGTATCATTATTTCACAAATATTTATTTTCTATTCATGAGATTAAACTGTTAATTTAAAAGCTAATACTGTAGAAAAGAAATAATGAAATGAAATAAAATTACTGACAATTAACCGTAAAAGAAGTATTTGTTCTGTAAGTTTAGCAAGACTTGTTTGTTAATTGACAAATATCTTGTGTAATTACGGGAGGTTTCACAACAAAAATGTTGAATAAATGTATTTTTGTGAATGTATAACATGTATAAGCACTGATAAACTGTCCAAATACAGTTTTTATCAGTGGATCGTACAACTTAGTCTCATTGAAAAGTATTTACATGGATATATATATATATATATATATATCTTTAAAGGTAATTTGATTGTTTTAATACATGTAAATATTCTTTATTAAACATTAAAAAGTAAAAAAAAAAAAAAAAAAAAGCAAAATCTCATGTAAAGTTAGGGCAAAAAACTGTATTTTAATTATGGAAAATTACCATATTTTTATGAGATGGTTATTTTCCGTTATTTTACAGTATTTTTTCGGCACTCCTGCTGCCAGAATATTACTGGAGTTTTTTTGTTTGTTTGTTTTTTTACAGTGCAGCACCGATAGGGTAGAGTGAGAATGTGAGAGTGAATGAATAATGGATCAATAATGTAAAGCGCTTTGGGTGCCTTGAAAAGCACTAAAGAAATCTAATCTATTATTATTATTATTATTATTATTATTGTTATTATTATTATTATTATTATTATTATTATTATTATTATTATTATTATTATTATTATTATTATTTTATGTGGCTTAGTTCAATTCTCAGTTCTGATTGGTCAGTTGCAACATTCCACAGTGTGGTGTTTATGTAAATGGCCAAATGATTTATGATAACAGACAAAAAACTTCTGAAAGCTTAACAAACATCTTTTCAATTAGCAAATGTTTCTTTGAAGCTGGAATTAATATGTAGTATTGTAACCAATACAGACCCAAACATCCACTGAAGAACGAAGACTTTGAAAATGCTTTTTTTTTTTACTGCTTTTTATACGTTTTAGTTTTTATTAATATCTGTTTTTTTAATGATAACATCAGCTTGCCATCATCAGGTGGAAATTAGCACTAGTGGTACAACCTGGCACACTACATCTTTCCTTTTTAATGTTAATGTATATTGTGTATTGCCCCTGTCTAAATTTAAAAAAAAAAAAAAAGGCCAAAATCATCTCCTGATCTTTAATGTTTAATACCTGTTGATCCACTAATCCTATCAATACGTGTAAATAATTTGTGTCAAATAGTTTGTTGTCTTTTCATGGTCATCAGATATGACCCATTTGGATGTTCAGAGGCTGTATAGTTACCATGGAAACACTCTCATCTTCTATAACATTGTTTTTTCATAGTTTTTTCTGTTTTTTTTTTTTTTTTTTATATAATAACCCTCAACTTTAATCTGGGCTTTAATGAACAACTACATGATCAGTGAATTAAATACAGGAAAATACACTGAAAAATATGCAAAATACAACAGATAATAATTCAATTCAATTTTATTTATAGAGCCCAATATCATAACAAAATCGCCTCACTGGGCTTTACAGAAATTGTTGAATTGATTAAAAAAAAAAAAAAAACACAAAATGAAAATGAACAAATAATCAAGTAATCAGTTAGTAAACAGTTGGCGAAGTAAATGGATCAATGTCCCGGGCAGCCACCGTCCTTAGACCCTCCTTCTTGGCAAGGAAAAACTCCAAAAAACCCAGTGCATGGGAAACAGAGAAACCTCTGGGAGAACCACAGTGAAGGAGAGATCCACTCCCATGGACGGACAGGCTGTAGATGAGACCAGGACTGACGGACATCCATTTGCTGATGTAATTCCAGTCTGTAAGGATGCAGACCATAATATAATAAATGGTGACAAATCGCTTAAGAAAGGTTCAATCTAAGGAAAGATTCATCTGGGAACTGACACAAAAGTAGCACTGGATCTTTACCGGTTCAAGTAAAATAAGATAATACTACTGCTGCATTTCTACTATTGATAAAAAACTGAAGAAAAAAAAAGCTATTCAGTTGAGAATTTGTCCTGTCTGTCATCGGAGGACGTCTGTTGTCAAGGAGATGGAGTCGTCACTAATAACCAAAAAAAAAAAAACAATGAGAAAGAATTTTACCAGGGATCAGCTGATAATAACACTGCATATCATAGTAACAGGTGATATAGATATGCGCTACAGTGCATAAATACTGAGGTAAAGATGCAGTATTACTAAGACGGGTCGCTTCTTCCCCCACTTTTTTGCCTGACCTAATTGTTGTTGTGAAAAACAGTCTATGTTGCTATGCTACATGCAGCTCTACATCAGATAACGTTTTCTATCAAGAGCTTTTGCTCAGTTATTGAGTTCTTTAATAAATAGCTATGTAATACGTGGAATAACAGTCAGTCATTCAGTCATTCTGTGTTGTGAAATCCCTCTTACTTATGACTTAGAGATTTTGTTGTGATCAGAGAAGTAGAATGGAGGAAAGGAACGTATTTTCTCACTTCTCAATTCTCATTTGGAATGGAAGACATGACGAGCGTAATCAATCCACTCTTACTTATAATCAGTATTTGGCTGAACTTGGCTCTAATGTTAGCCTCTCCAACAGAAGTACTAATATTTAGGGGAAATAATAGTGCGGAAAGTCAAATCTGCACCTTGAAAGATGTTTTTTTTTTTTTTTTTCCGTGGTGGTTTGATGTTCAGCTCTAAACCAACAGATTCAGTACTTTCATGCACAGTGATTTCTGTTTATGTACGCATTTATTTATTTATTTATAAGGATGCACCAATACCACTTTTTTCCAGACTGAGTACTTGCTGATACCGAGTACCGATATGAGTACTTAATAATACCATTCCAGTTCGTAGTTCATTTTGAAAATGTTTATTGTCATTGTCATTAGTCTGACTGGAACAAAGTGCTGCTATTGATGTTTAATGCGTTGGAATGAGCGTTTCTCAGTCAATCCACTAGGGGGCGCCACTCTTAATTAACCATACTGGCTGAACACCACGAAGAAAAGTAAAGTTTTTTGAGAAAACTAAGGGGTAGGATTAAATAAGTTATACTTCCTCCCACTCCTTTTCGAATATGCAAATGAAGTCATGTATATGTATAGGTTTTGGTTTTTTGTTTTCCTCCATGACTTCTTACTACCTGTTTTATTTCTAAGGACTAAATAAGATTACTTTGTCTTGTTTCACATCCGTAATAAACTAAAAAAAAAGAAAAAAAAAAAGAAAAAAGTCAGTAACAACAAACATGGAGACAACAGAGGTAATACTCATGTGGATACTAATGTTGACATTGATGAGGGTAGTTGTCATAAATATGTCAGTAGCAGTGGCGGCTGCTCGTCTTTCAGACAGGGGAAGCTCATTGTCGGCTTACATAAAAATAAATAAATACATAAAAATTGTCAAGCTATTTAAACATAAATTCGGCCCTCCGTTCCTTTTTAAGAAAATGCTCAGTGACCTCATCGTACACAGTTGGCGTCCTTCCCAGGGACTGGACCAGTGTCCTCTGAATGTCCAGCAGAGCTGGGCTGCTTAGATTGCCTTGGCCCATTGTGTTGCAGGTGTAAGACTTCAGCCTTTTTAAACAAGAGATGCTCCTTTCACTCCGACCTAGCCAACAGTTTGATTGATTTAACTATCTACAAAACGATATTAAACTCGAACAAGAAATGATTAAATTATGTAACTGAAACAAGAAAACGCTGAAATTATGTTAAATTGAAACAAGGAAGTACAATGAGTGTGTTTTATTTACAGTGCAAGAAATGAATGAGTAATTTCGTAGTGGTTTCCCTCTCTCTTTCACAGCAGAATGTGCGACGGTATTAAACTGAACTGTGTCAGTGAAGGAGTAGATCTGAAAACAGCTGTCAATCAAACAGGATTCTGCCTTTCGACTGATCCTCCAATCAGCACGTGAGATTCTGGCGTCCAGCCCGGCTGAGCTCCGCCCGTAGCTCCATTCACCCCCAGAGACGCCCGGCGTCCGGGGGTGGGACAACATCGTGGCATTTATCCAATTACCGTCCAGTTTTGACGCAATGAAAAAAATTGTTCCACTCAGTCCCATTGAAGCCCAGAGACACCAGCAGTCTACGGACAAATGCACTGAGCAGAGATGGAGGAGAAAACAGCGCAACGGGAATGTATGAGAAGTGAACAACATCGCGTCCGTTGATTTGTGATAAAGCTGATTTGAACGAACTCATCTTTGAGATGAACGTGTTCTAACACATTTGTAGTCAATAAAATGTCAACACAGCCCTACATATTTAACCATTTAATTTTCATAATTTTAGGGGAAGCCGGGCTTCCCTTGCAGTCTATGAGAAATCGCCACTGGTCAGTAGTTTTTCTCTAACTCACACAGTCGCTCTTTGAACAGATCCTCTACCTCCACGGTTCCTGGTGGTATTCTTCGTCTGGGTACGCATCCGTGAGCACCTGGAAAACGGATGGAATGTACGCAGAGGACGAACAGAATGCTCCGCCCGTATCTATCTGTGTCTTTAGCGTTCCTTGCAGCCAGCGTCACTTTTATCACTGTCATTTATTTTGAAAAATCTCCACACTGCTGACATTACTCCTTCGCCGCGTACCTGCTGCACTTAACTGTGAATGTCACGCTGCTGTAAGTGGTATCGGTGTGGTTGTATCGGAGTACATATGCTGAATATCAGACCCGATACTCGATACTGGTATTGGTATCGGCGCATCCCTATTTATTTAGATATTTGACTGTGACTGTAGATGTCCAGTTCAATCGATTAATAATTATCCAGTTTCTAATGATATAACAAATTGTAAATATCATCAGATTTTTCCATTAATCAGCTGCTTTGTCCTGCCTCAAACTTTTGTTGTTGTATCAGCCTTTAAAAATCAGTCCACCTCTACATCCACGTACACTATACGTCCAGCTAAAAATAGCACCTGACTTCCGTGGCTGAATCAGAAAAACACTGCGGCATCTCTTTTTATAGCTTCGGCATGACACAGCATGTTGATGCATGCTACTTTTTTCCCTCCTCCTTCTTACCAAAACAAGGCAGCCCTCTGTCTTTTAGGAAACACATGTATTAGATTAGACATGTTGAGAGGCAAGGGTCACACTCCTGTCAGTAATTGAAATGCGATTATGTATGAGCTAACATGATTACAGGGGTGAGGGGCTGAAGGTGGGGTGGGGGGCGGGAGAGGTGGGGGGGGGTGATTGAAAGGTGAACGCCAGCCTGTGATGTACGGCTGCTCCCTTATTCCACACCAGACATTCCAAAAGTAATGGGACATGAATGAGTCTGCCGCCTCCATGTCGATGGGAATAAGCAAAAGTTGAGTTAATGTGTGCTCTTCACAGTTCTCAAGGTAAAAAAAAAACAAAAAAAAACATGGGATCAATCATATACTGACTTAACTTTATCACTGGAAATAGAGGCTCACTCACTTCCTATTAACCAGTATTTAACCCAGAGCATGAGCCGCTAACCTAATCTGTCCTACAGGCTTTTGTACAGGCCCAGATCTGCAAATGCACCTACAGCAAACATACAAAAAACTGCAAATTCTGCAGCTTTAGTAATATTTTTAAAAGCCTCTGCACTGAAACTAACCAGGGATACAACCACACTATTAACTTGTAAAATAAAAATGAGGTTAAAACATCTCAGAGGTACTAATATGCTAATCAATACATTATTGAAAGTGTCTGAAATAGGGGTGTGTATTGGTAAGAATCTGGTAATACGATACAAATCACAATACTAGGATCACGATATGACATATTACAATATATCATGATACTGTTAAAAAAAGGCAATTTATTGTTTGTTTCTTTTTTTTTTAATGATTATTTCCTTGAAGAATTGAATCACACCAGAAATATGCACAAATAAGAAACACATTTTTATTTGATCGGAACAGGATCTAATGCTACATCACAGAATGTTCCTGCGTTAAAACTTGAATTATGTTTTACAGACATTGCAGTTTAAGATCCTGTTCAAATGTTCATATTCCATTAGTTCATAACTAAGATCATAACATAATTTTTGTGCAATCCCAACAAAGGAACTAACATTATTTAATAAAACAGTGTTAAATAATAAATAAAATATAAACAAAAAAGAAAAACAAAAAAACGAAAATGAACTTCCACAATATCTGCATTTGAATAAATACCCTAAAATATCAATACAGTACTTTTTAATATTGATACAGTATTGTGAAATGAAATATCACGATATATTGCAGTACCAATTTTTTCTTATATCCCTAGTCTGAAAGTGTAGGATGAAACCATTAGTACAGTGGTTCCCAAACTTTTATGGCTCGACTAACATTTTAACAGCACAAATTTCTGGCGACCCCAGACAATCAAAACAGAGACATTTTTCAGGCGGGCAAAGAAATCTTTCCATTCTCTGTTCAGTCCAGTTTTCTGACTGTGACTGTGTCCGGGCAGGTTGAAGCATGGTAGCTAATGCACGTGGTCACATCATCGGGTCAATTAAGATATGCCTGCTCAGATATTGTATCCTGCATATTATTTGAACTTGGTTTTTATTAGGAAAAGTGTGTGGTGTTTTAATTATAATTAAATATATATTGAATCACTAAAAAATATTTTTTATTAGTAATTTTTATTTATTTATTTTTTATCAATTACTAGAAATTTCAGGCAACCCCATTTGACTTCCAGGTGACCCCACGCTGACAAGGTCGAATAATAGTGCATTAGTATATGAATTGCACCCTTTTTTCGGGTATAAATTACAGTATGCAAGGTCTGGAAACTTCGCCAGCATACATATCCCATCATGCATTGCAAACATGGTCACAACAATAATGATGAAGCCCAGTACCTAGTACTCTGGGTATAGTTTGTAGTGTTACCAAGTTACCTGTAAAATGAATAGTATCATATCACACACATGCCTGCAGAGGTGAGATTGCCCGGTTACCACGGTTACATATCCACAACTGGTAAACAAAGTTTTCAGGAAGTCAAATAACACTTAACCTATGAGCAGATATGATCTACTGTTTATGTACACACAAGTATAGTGACCGCTGCTATGAATGAATGAAAAAAATGTCTTTATTGCCAATTGAATGAATGAATACTTGAATGAATGGATGAATGAATGAATGGTTTATTTTTGGTTTGCACAGTAATCACCGCACACAGTACACAAACCAAAATAAACATAAAAAGCAAAAAAAGGAACAGGCTAGAAGCAAAAGCTTATTTTTTGCCTATCCTTGAGAATGTTAGCCTTAAGGTGCATTGAAAGCTGCTGCAACTATACACACCGCCATCTTTTGCTGCTATAGTATAGATATTGTGTATGTACTACATTACATGGGATTTCAGATGTATTTCTAGTACACTTATAACATGACCAAAGGGGCTGATAAAGAAGAACTTAAAGGGGTCATATTTTGCTAAACCCACATTTATTAGTCTTTGGTTCATTTATTTGTGTAGTTGGACCCTAATAGTTCAAAAAGTTTGAACCGTCCAGATGCTGCAAAGCTATCTTTATATTAATTCTAGCAAAAATCAAGTGGATTTCTACAACCTGTTTTAATTCCTGCTTAATTTGTTACGTCTATCACTAGTTACGTGACGATATTTGCATATATAAGGTCAAGACTTCCGATGAACGTTTCTCTGAGTACGACATAATTGTTTATCAGCAGCAGCGGTTGTTGTAAAAACTGAAAATATGTCCAAATTTCAAGCCAGTTACCTAAAATGTTCAGTTGTTGGTTGAACAGGAAAGAGCAGCTCAGTCAACAACCTGGAGGGGGAGGGGTGTGAAGTGGCTCATTTGTATTAAAAGGGCCAGCGCTCAAAACCACCTTTCTGGTGTCATTACTCAGAAATAGGGTTTAAGATGGACCTGTGGAGTTGAATTAATGAAGAATTCAGACCCAAGCAGAGCATTTACAGTTTATGTAGACCACAGGGAAATGTTTTAAAATGCATAATTCCATTTAAAAAAGCAAAATATCACTCCTTTAACACAGGAATGATCACAAATTGGTTAAATACCAGCAAAAAAACAAAATGAGACAACAAGAACAGAAATGCAGGGAATTTAGTCTCCATGTTGAATTAACATGGGTTTTCCAGAATGGATCACATGATGAGAAGTGCAAAGAATTGGGGAAGGATAAAGAAAATGACATTAGGAGTGTGTGTGCGTCATCATTTCCAAAAGTGTCTGATTTTGTCCATTGGTACTGGAGCAAAGTGGTCAAAAGTCTCTATTTTCAGGAGGTTAAAATACTGGAGTGGTGTGGATGTAGCCTAGACCAATTTTAATAGTAAACTAAGTAAAATAGTTTGAAAATACTGCATGAAATACTCAAGTAAAGCATTTGTCTTTACTTTTACTTAAGTTCTTGGGTAAAATACTTAGCTGCATTGAACCACTGTATATCAGGATGAAATACAACAAGTTAAAGTGTCAAGTAAGGTAATTCAAACATCCTCTCCGTTTGTGATTGTTGAAAGGAACACGGTGAGGAAAAGTTCAATGTAAACACAGCTCTGTAGTGTCGTTTGAGTCACAGAGCGAGCAGAGGGAAAGGAACAAACAAGTAGGAGATTGGACCTATCAAACCAATAAGGGCAGATTACTGGTAATGGCGTGACTGTGTCTGAGTTGAATGGAGGTGAAGGAGGTTTAGTCCCACAGATGAAAGAGAAGGAGGACTGGACCCGGATGAAGCAGCGGCATCCAAAGGCACTATTGGATTTTGAGAAATGTTTCAACTGACTCTAGTTCTGCTGGAATTCAGACAATGTCCGCGTCATTTGTTGTTGTTTTAAAGCATATTTGTTTTCATTTTGGTTTATGAAATAGGTGATGTCATTTGTCATGTGCTGACAGAGAACTTCCGATAAGCCTTTATAAAAACTGACTCATCAGTTTTATCAGGCCATGCTCTGATCAAAGACTGAACAATTTAACACTTGTGCATCCCTCTAATTTACTTCCCTCAAGCCAAAAATGCACATGAAATAAACTGCTATAAAATCAGTATTTTTTTCTCTTTTTTTTTTTTTTTTTTTTTTTTTTTTGCATTAATCTCTTAACATATTTCAGCTTTGCTCAAAACTACCCATGTTCAAATATTTTCAATCATTTTCAGGATTTTGACCCTTTAAATGCCAGTTTGAGAGCATGATGCCACTTGTTTTATTTAAAAAACCATACACACAAAATAGGAGATATTTTCCATATAATGCATGATGTGACATTGTTTTATATCACAGTTTTGGACATGTCAAAGATTAGCCGATTCATTATATTAAAAATATCTAATTTTTTTTTTGTGGGTGTGGGTTTTTTTTTTTAAATAAATAACAACGACACCATGTGTTCTATGGAAAATATGTCGTTGTTATTTATTTATTTATTTATTTATTTATTTATCTTTTAAACACACACAAAAGATGTGTTTTTGATAGAATGAATCTGTGTTAGTGCTAATCTTTGACATGTCCAAAACTTTCATCTAAAGCAATGCCACATCATGTATTATAAGGAAAATATCTCATATTTTGTGAGGGGGTTTTAATAAAACAAGTGGCAACACATATTGAAACTGGCATTTAAAGGGTTAAAATCCTGACAATTATTGAACATTTGGTAGTTTTAAGTAGAGCTGATGTGGTTTAACCCATAAAGACCCAAACATCCACCATCAACCAAAACCATCTACTGATGTAAACTATTTAATACCTGTTGATCCACTAATCCTATCAATGCATGTAAATAATTAGTGTAAAATACAGTTCATCACCTTTTCATGGTCATCAGATATGACCTATTTGGACGTTCAGAGGCTCCGTAGTGAACGTGGAAACACTGTCATCTTCTACAACACTGATTCACCAGTAAAACCCATAGAGTTGGATCAATGACAGTGGATGGAGACACTTGTTTTATATTCAGGTAATGATAGATTTTGTTGAAAAAGTCCCTTTTTTTCATTTTTCTCTGTTTTTGATATAATAACCCTCAACTTTACTCTTAGCTTTAATGAACATTTACATGAACAGCAAATTAAATATAGGAAAACACATGATTTATACTGAAAAAATGCAAAACTTTTTCTTCATTTTTTTCTGTTTTAATGTAATGACCTTTGAATATACTCTGAGTTTTCATGAACATCTACATTAAATATAGGAAAATACATGACTTCCACTGAAAAATTAAATAAAAAAACAAACAAAAAAAAAACAGAGGGTTGTCCTCTAATAAATGGTGATAAATCACTCAAGAAAGGTTAACTAGAGTGAAAAAAATTCCTTTGGCAACTGCCACAAAAGTACCTCTGGGTCTTTATGGGTTAAGAGGAAATATTGATATATGATGATTTTGTTGCAGTTTTTTGCATGTACTTTTTTGGCTCGAGGGTCTCCAGAAGTTGAAAAAAGTGTCTTTATAGCATAATAAACCTGTTAGAGTAACTGACATTAGTTTAGAAAAAATGTCATATGTGGTATAAATTCATGCCGTAAGCTGTAACACATCCATAATAATCAGGAAACCAAAGAAGAAAAATGACAAAAATGTACGAAAATGGCCCGAGGGTTAAGGGATAATTTTAAGGGTGGGGTCTATAGACTGAGGTTGTTGTGTACCTAGACTAGGTGCATTTCCAGAACTTGAAATGCAGCATTTAGGAGTAACTAGTTATATGTAATTAAATGTCAAACATCAATCTATAACAGTAAATGAGAGAAAGATATAATAATATGAGTTCCAGTTACTCAAAATGTTGGTTCTTTTTTTTTAAATTTCCATCACCCGTCATCTGCTGCCAAGTCACCCAATAAAATACATTTATTATCAAAAACCAATCAAATGTATATGATAACTCTATATGTCCAGTTTGTAATCCTGATACTAATACTAATATTCTTTTTTTTCCCTAATACTAATACTTGGTTTATTCAGTTATTTTAATTTGTACTTTATTTGTCAAACTCTCAATACCAGACTGTGTGTCCCACAAAGAGGGGGATAAGGGTGGGAAGGGGGGTGGTCTGTGTGTTATGTAGGTGTAGTGTACACGTTTTATTGTTTAATGTTGAATTTGTTTGTTGATTCTTGCAAACTGAAAATCCAAATCAATAAAAACAGTTGATTAGAAAAAAAAAGCATTGAAATGTAATGTTATGATGTATGCAAATGATTATTATGAAGTACATAAAAGAGTTAAATGACTCATTCAGAAGTAACAAAAATACTCTTTTTACTTACTCTTGTAGAAGTACAGATACTATTGTTTAAAACTTAATAACATAACAGAGAACAAGCTTCGAAACGTTCTCAAAGTACAGAAGTTAAAAGAAACTGTGTTTTGTCCTTTTCAATAAGAATTCAGATTGTTCTCATGGCAGTAACTAAGAAAAATGTAGGCGTGCTCTTGTTAAGCGGTGACACAATATGAAATATAATAAAAATAATTGATCACTTTTGTTCATTTGTGTGTGTGTGTGTGTGTGGTGTGCTACGACTAATGCAACATCGGATCATCTTCTTTTATGCATGTCCTTGTGCTTTTCATTTAAAATTGAATTCAATCTGAGACTATGAAAAATAATTGATAATTCTTTAGAAGAGCTTTAAACCTCATTTAACAACCCTGTTTTGAAAATGTAAGGCAGGGGTGTCAAACACGCGACCCGGGGGCCAAATTTGGCCCGCCATAGGGTCCAGTCCGGCCCGTGGGATGAATTTGTGAAATGGAAAAATTACCCCGAAAATATTAACAATCATTTTATTTCAGGTTCCACATTTAGACCAATTCAGTCTCAGCTGGGTCAGACCAGTAAAATACTGTCATAATAACCTATAAATAATGGCAACTCCAAATTTTCTCCTTGAAAATGTAAATTTTTTCATGTATTTTACTGTATTTATACTAAAACTATCATTTCTCAAAAACCATGAATAACCTGAAGAAATACGAACAACCAAACATGTGTTAAGAAGTGCAATTTTAAAATATTCAGTCTGTTACTAAATGTTTTTAGATCAGCTGTGATCTGTAAGTTCTAATGTACATGTGTAAATGATAAACTGAAGCATAATATTGTTAAAATCGCACCTATTTTTCTTTAGAAATTTCTGTTTGTTTATGTTATTCACATTGTTTCAAAGGATAGTTTGTAGATGTAAACATTTTCATGATGTAATTTTTGACCTTTTTCACTCTAAAACATAAAAGAAAGTTTGGAGTTGACATTATTTATGTATCATTATGTTGTTATTTTACTGGTCCGGCCAACTTGGGATCAAACTTGCTTGAATGTGGCCCCTGAACTAAATGAGTCTGACACCGCTGATGTAAGGAGTCAGAGTACGGATATGTGTATCAAAATGCAGCAATTGAAAGTAAAAATACTCAAAGTGAGAAGCACTGAGTACAATAATGGAGTACTTGTACTTTGTTACTTATTACAGGTTTAACAGAGTAACTAACAGTCTGTAACCTATTACATTTTAAAACCAACTTTCCCCCAAACAGATGAGAACTCAACTACCGACTATACCGACTGTCCAATTTTCCCCTCTTTTGCATATAGAAATGCATACGTGTAAACACATAGAGGAGCAGTCAAAAGGTGATTTCATTATGCCTCAGTGTTTTTTTGCAGCAGATGAACTGCACCTGATCAACCTGCTGACACACTCCCCTTCAACGCTCAGGTTACGCTGCTCTAGATGTGGCGCAAAGTGCACCTTGCTCATATCCGGTGCAGCCAGAATCAGTACCCCCGGCAGACATGTGTAGCACTTCTTTGATGAGTAAAAAAAGATGCCTCGGAGAGCATGTCTGCAAAGGCACTGCACAGATAGTCTGATAAGAGTACAGTCATGGCGGGCTGGCACACAATAAACAGGTGCAACCAACAAACACAGGAACTGATCGATTCGAAATAAACCTGAAACAACTTTGACTCCCAATGCTGCTTCCATCAGTCAATACCAATAAACAATCGTGTAAAAAATGATTAGACCACCCTTGTTTTCTTTAATTTCTTGTTCATTTTAACACCTGGTACAACTAAAGGTACATTTGTTTGGATAAATATAATAACAAAAATAGCTCATAAGTGTTTAATTTCAAAGCTGATATCTAACCATTTTCTGTTTGTTTGTTTTTTATAATAACCAAAATCACTTCAGTTCTTCCATCAATCTATCTATGGCATTGTACTGACAAAAACAGTGCTTTTAGGCATTCATGTTTTCTTTTTTGTCTGTTTTAGTCACATGATACACACAGAAGTTAGTACGTGATTGCATTACTATTGTTTTTGATGACTTTTGATGGTCTAATAATTTTTTCCGCAACTTGAAAACATCAGCAAACCAACACTTTGGTCCTTTGTTTTCCAATTAATCTTATTAAAATACATAACATTTAGCACATTTAATCTCTGAAGCTGTTAATTTCTAAAAAAAAAAAAAAAACAAAAAAAAAACAACTGTAGACCAGTGTAAGATACATTACATACACAGGAAATTATTGTCTATTTATTTATTTTTTTTAGTTTACTAGTTTATGATAACGTGGACAATCCCAATTAATTAACTGTATCAATAACAGTAAAAAGGGCATGATAGACACAGGAGTTAGTATTTGATTGCATAACCATTGTTTTTGATTACTTCTGATGGTCTGATAATTTTTTCTGCAACTGTATCTGCTTCATTAAGGCTGGGATGTCACTAGCAAAAGGAAAATAAAATACATGAAGCAAATCCCCAATAGAAATAGAAAATAACACTTTTCAGTTTGAATTACTGTTAAATGTATTAAAGAGTTTGAAAACCCTACTTTTATAACATTATGCTCATGAATGAATAAAAAAAAATTAACTTGTATTTTAGTACAATAATTGTAAAGACACTGTTCACTAACTGTGAGTGATAATACTAAATGCATCTTTGTAATGCACAAAAAAATATGAAATCATCATATATCAATAATTTTTCAATTTTTCTCTGCATTCATCTCTCCAACCACTTCAGCTCTGCTCAAAACTACCAAAAGTTCAATCACTTTAAGAATTGTGATCTTTTAAATGCCAAATTGTACACATGAAGCCACTGTTATTTATGAAAAAATTATATTTATTTAATCAATAGTAGGGAGTGGGTTATTATCTTCGATATGTCAACAAAAAGTAGCAACAACATTGATTTAATTACATTAGTATTTTTTATGTGAGATTATAAGATGTGGTTTCAGTGAATAAGAACTACATTTTTTCCCTCTTAAATGTGGGGTTTTCCAGGTTTTTTAATACTTGCTATTAAAGTACATTCATCTTGTTTCTGGTGAGCGCACATCAGTTGGTGACTCAACGCATGTCATTTGTTTCGCTTGGATGGCTCCTATGTAAATAGACTTGTATAAAGACTATGACGGAAATGCAAGAAAAAGTGAGAGTGTTTGGGTCTTCTACCCACACAAATATATTCCCTTCGTTGTTGAGTCTGGAACAGAAACAACAATTAAACTCTCCACTGCTAACTGCTCCCACTGCTACTGTTCAAACTGCGTCACCATGGCTTTTTCTCACCAAATAAACCCAAACACTGTCACAGGATCAGAAATCTGTTGTATTACACTGTGCACTGAGCACAACAGGAGAAAGCAGATATGCACACTGCAAATAAATATTTTAAATGCATTGAAAATAATCAAATCTAAATAAATGTTTCAATGCAAGTAGGTAATTTTAAGAAGAAAACTCTTATTCCTGCTTCTTAAATATGAATATTTCCACTTTTCTTTACATCCAAGTTATATTAAACACCTTCAGGTTGCGGTCATTTTGGACATTTCTGATATTTTACAGATCAAATAATTAATTTTCTAATAGAGAAAATAATTAACAAATTACAACATCAGAGTATTTGTATGTCTAGACTTTCATATGAATGTTATACCTTTGAATCTTTTTTATTGATTGACTGTATATAATGAAACTGAGGCGATTCGTGTTTCTTCTTTATTGACTGGAGACTAGATTAAATTAATTTGATTAATCAGGTTTTTCTTGTCTGAAAATCCTGAAAAATACTAAATTGCAAAAGGGATATTATTGCTCTGGAGACCTTTCTGTCACTAAAATTTTAAAGTTTGGCCTGTTGTGATATAGAATAGAATAGAATAGAATAGAATAGAATAGAATAGAATAGAATTGTATTGTCACTGTTAAAGGAACAATGCAAATCCGTTGAGCAGCTCTGTTTCTGTTTAGCAACAAACATTTAAAGTGCAATAAAACTGTATAAAAATATCACATATAATACCGAAAAAATATTGGCAATATACAAAAACTACAAAGATAAAATATTAAATATACAAATACTACTAAAATAATATTAAATACTGCTAAAATATACAAAAAGCGAACTCTATACTAAAAATAAAAGAACTATATCGTCACTATGAATAGGAAACCTCTTATGTCCAAAACGGTTATTTTTCAGGAAACTGGAAAAACAATGTATATTTTAAATGAATTAATGGAGTTAAGAGATGTAGTCAAAAACCATTTTCAACCCTTTTCATTGGTTAAATATTTTAAAAACCATCAGGCCAATGTGAAGACTGACCACTAGAATCATTTTATGACCCAAAAAAAAGACCAAAAATCGACTTTTCCACCCAACAGCGATGATATACAACAAATACATATGCATATATTAACTAAGTCATATCAGCGGTGCTTTATTTGACTTAAAATCAGTTTAATTTTTTTAATTAATGATGTTGTTTATTGATATTACACATATGCAGTGTGTAGTTGTAGTAAATGCAACAAGTTTTGAAGAATGTTTTGTTTTTCATTCATGTAGACCGAAAAAAATGTCAGGATTCACTTTTGTGTTTTGAGCAGCACGACAGAGTGCATTAGATGGGAATTATAGGCATGTTTGGTTTGTGGAGTTTTATTACCGGTAGCATTAAATCTGCAGGAGCTGAAACTAGGGAAAAGACACCAGAATGTGTAATACATGCTTCCTGCTGGAGCTGTGGTTGTTATAATTACATTATAAGCTCACAGGCAGCGGTTTAAAGAGTCAAATCACTGAAGTCATCCAAAGCTTTCATTTACTGGAGGTGATGAACAGTCATATTTTGGCCTGTGTACTTTGACCAGTGCGCTAAAGCATGGTGTCTGATCACACATCTGTCTCATTCATTATGCACCAGGATGCATCCCATACAACCCTCCTGCCTCCAGTCCTTTAAGAAAAGACAAAATACATACCCCTGCAACCCAATCAAAGCACTGATTTGACTGGTGAGAAAATGTAAAATCAGTTAATTGATTTCAAATAACAATGTAATGCACGTCACATTAGGTTTATAACAAAACATGATTTTTCTGAAGCTTCTGCTGTCATTTTTGTGAAGTCTTGATAATATTCTGTGCAGAGGGAAGAGTGGAGGCAACGTAAATATTCTCCTATAAATTGTTTCAGTTACTATTTGAGGTGTCTCAAACAGAAATTAAATGACAGGTACACTGATATTCCATTACTATTTCATATTTCCGTTTGTATATTCCAAATTAGGCCTTTTTCAGTTTCAAATTGAGATGTGGAATATGCAGATATCATTTGTTTTGTTTTTTTTGTTTTGAGGATTTCTTAAAATGAATCTAATTTGTGCATTATACCAGAGGTTGTGACACACAGCCCCTGTTTACAGTCAGCTGGTGTAAAGATGAAAATCTGCTTGGGTTGAGGTGGATGAATCAAAGAAAAATCCACCTTTCTGGTCAGAGGGAGAGAGACATGCAAACATTATTACATAAGATGCCAAGAGGTTTACGGATATGAGTAAATATCAAAAAGATGACCTTTTCCAGAAGGTCTGCCACCAGCTGAAAACTCTGAAGAAAGAAAAATTAATCAGGATGTGCACAGCAGCGTGTAAACAAGAATATTAGTAGACTGGTCATTTTTCTTAACCATGTAAACATCTTATTTGTCTTTTTCAGAATAAGGGAAGTAACTGAATATTTTGTGTAGGCAAACATAGTCATTGTCATCTCATTTTTCCACAATATTTTGTCAACATCACACAGCTCTACAGCTGTTCATCCCCTAAAGGGCCCCTCAGTGTGAAATCTGACTTTACCAAGTCAGTGGTACCCGCCTACCAGTTGTCCAGCATTATCATAGGATGTACATTAGATATAGATACACTGACCCCTACCACTGGCTATAGACTGGAGATTACTGGAGGTGGGCCTCTTTCCTGCTCCCATTTATCTTTCTTTCACCTCCCTATACACCCCCCTACTCCCTCTTTTTCCCTCTGTAATGTCTCAGCTGTTCCCTGCAGGCAGGCAGGGCTCTCTGACTGAGTGCCTGCTCTGTTATGGGTTCATTGGGCTGGTATGCGGCAGGAATCTTTGGATCAAGGTAATTTCACACTGTTCAACTTTTTCCCAGGCTGTTAAGCCTCCCTTTACCTTTGTGCCACTCAGAGAGCGAGATAGGGAGCGACACATGTAGCCGTTAAACACACACAGTGGCTCTGGGCTGACGCCACCGGCGGAGCCGAGGGAAAGACTTGAAAGATATGGCCTATAAATTACAGTCCAACACCTCAGTTTCCCAAAAGGATCAGATTATTGCAGCCTGATCCCAAGTGGTGGGGAGGATGGTGCACATTCATGTGTGGTGCTGTAATGAAGCAACACTTCTGCCAGGGGAGCCACTGTGGTGGGCCCCCTCATCCGTCTATCACTGATCACTACAAAGATCATTTACTCTGTGTGTGTGTGTGTGTGTGTGTGTGCGTGTGTGTGTGTGTGCATGCGTTCGTGCGTGCATGCGTGTGTGTGCGTGCGTGCATGTATGTGTTATCTTACTTGTCTGTTTCAGTGTGTGTGTGTGATGTGCATTTTGGATCAGGTGTGTCTGCGTTCTGTAAAGACATCTGCGTTCCTGTCGTGTCTTCCCTCCGACACGTGTGATTTCCTTATTAAGCTCCACTTTTCTCCTCTGTGTTATTATTAGTGACAGTAGATAGGTGAGCACCTGATGCTGGTGCAGCCGGAGGGAAGCCCTCTTTAATTGCTGAAGTAATCTTGTTCTCATCTCTGCTGTGGATGCTTTACCATCCCATCCACCATCTGTTACTCAGATACAGAAACAAGAGCAACAGTAGCACCGCTCAGTGCACGCATGTGTGCATGTGACGGCCGCTATATGCTCAGGTGTTCACTATGTTTGGTTTCGGGGTTTATTTTAAGCATTTGAGTCTCAGTTTGAGTTATTTTAGTAACTATATGGTTAACTTTTTCATGTTTGCATTCCTCTCCAACTGTTTGACAGACTCACTGCCAATAGGCATCTTGTCTTTTGTTCAGTTTTGGGAGCGGTATGTGAATCATAGATTAAACAAGATTGGTATGAACAGTTTGACTCATTGGATTATTCTGCTGTGTGAGCAATGCCAGTGCAGCAGTGTACTTGTACAGCTGTAATATAATTCAGTATACCTTACTGTATTTATATTTTCATTATTCTTATCGCTGGTGCTTATGGTACATTAGAGTTTGTTAATAAACCCAGCTGTGAGATCTCTTTGACCTCAAGTCCAGTGTGTTTTAGTCTGAGCTTGTTTTGATCGCAGGTGGAAGTCCTCAGGATGTTGATCCTCCCACAGGACCAACAGACACAATTTTCTAAGTTTGTGCAAAAATGTAGTTACTGCCTTGATGTAGACAACCACTCCCAAGAAGTCCTTGCATTCTGCACCAAGGACTCTGTCGAATTAACATTTCAACAATTGTTCTTGGTGTGATTCGTGAAAGAAGGGCGAGAAATAGGCTAGAGTTGTGGTGTGGTATCAGCCAGCAGCTGTTGCATGAGTGACAAAGTCAAGGGCTAGTGATATGAACATGGGAAAAAACTGGAGGAGCTGGAGGGGAAGAGATAGCAGCAGCAGCTGAGGCGCTCTGCACTGCTCTCTGAAGAGTCTACATTGTTGCTGTTATGTGGACAAAATAGTGTGTGAATCAGATAATGTTTATCCTCTGTTTACGCAAGGAAATATTGACATTATTAAGACACCAGCGCTCAAAAGGTGCCTTTCTGTCCGGCTCATTTGCTCCAAAGTTGATGACCGCATGAAAGGGTGTTGGTAGAGTTCAAAAGGCGGGGTCAAGCATGTTAGAGGGGAGGGATGGAAACAGGGAGGAAGGCAGGGATGAAGGAGCGGGGTGGAGGGGTAGACGAAAGGTAAATGAATACCAGACGGTTTGTTGCTTGTGTTAACTGAAGGTTCGGCCAGACTTACCAGAGCTTATTGTTCCAGTAATTCACCTTTTACACCTTTTGGAGATGTTCATCAGTCTCTCAACAAGCCGTCACCAACACCAGTGATGGATTGAGATGCAGTACAAGGTTGCTTTTAGTAATTAATGATGCTTTCACTTGGCATTTTCTACCCTCCTGAAAGGCTGATTGTGTGAAGAGATGAACGCTATGTTTGTTCAAAACATATAAGGAACATGTCACTATTAGGGTTGGACCTTCTGTCCTGACAACAAAGACTACAACAACGTATTAGTTTTACCTCTGGTAGTTCCACCTGCAACCAGTGTTGTATAGTAACAAAATACTTCACTACTGTACTCAAGTATGTTTTGGGAGAATTTGTACTTTACTGAGTGCCTATTGTATTTTACGATTATGATTATTATTATTGTAGTATTCTGTTTATTTTCACTTTTACTTCACTACATTTCCTAACCCCATTAGATACTCCTACTCCAATACAATTTTAATGCAGAGTATTGTTACTCGTTACAAAAAATAAATTGAAGGAAATTTGGTGTTTTCATCGCTGAGATTACCAGTGACTGCAACAAAGTCAGGAAGCCGATTTGTCTTTGGGTCTAATCGCTGAACAATGAACAAGTGCAAATGACGGCTCATACTCAACCTGTCGATGACCTGTTGATGTGAGCAGCAGCGTAATATTCCAAACTTTGTCTGCCTTTGGTTGTTATTAACATTTACTCGTACTGTTACTTTAATTACATGACTACATTTAATTGCAGATTACTTGATATACTTCAGTACAGTAAATACTAAATACTTAAAGACTTTAACTTCAGTAGTATTTCAGTTGGTGACTTATTTATTTAATTTATTTATTTATTTCAAACATGCAAAGAAACAAAATAAAACAAAATAAAGCAAAATAAGACAAAAACAGAATAACATTTAAATGAACAGAATCTATCTTTAAGTACGTGCAAGTCTGAAATTTGCATGGTAGAAAAGGAATAGGTAGAAGTATAAACTTAACTTAACTTAACTTAACTTTACCTTCTGCCATAGTCATTTTTTGTAGGGTGCCTGCACTTCTACTTAAGTGTGACTTTCCAGTACTTTATTCACTTCCTGCAACATATAAAAACCAAAGAACGACACAAACATGTACAATCAACTTTAATTTACTGTTATGTGGTTTCAGTGCTTTGAAGACAAGGCATGAACACAGGCTGCTACATGTTCGATGAGTTTATTACTTCAAAATCAACTCCTCAGACTCCAGATTCTGACAAGGAGTAAATACGAAGTGTTTGCCTTCAGAGTATTTCTATGCTGTGCACTAACCTCTGAAACCAGGGCTGTCAAACTCATTTCAGTTCAGGGGCCACATTCACCCCAATATGATCTGAAGTGGGCCGGACCAGTGAAATAATAAAAGGGAAAAAAGTACAATTACATTATGATAATGTTTACATGTGCAACATTTCCTTAAAAATCTGAATAATGCGAACAACTTGAAACTTCTTAAGAAAAACAAGTGCAATCTTAACAATATTCTGCCTCGGTTTATCAGTTTATCATTTACACATGTGCATTACAACTTACATTACAATTAGAAATACACAAAACATTTAGTATCAGGTATAATATTGATAACATTGCATTTACATATCACAGTTTTTGAAGGAATATATACAATGGAAAAAATAACTCACAAACTGCAACTACAAAAAGCACAAATGGACAAAAAATGGAATAAATGGACTGATTACAGAACCCAGAATGGTGGAAGGACTGAATAATGTGAATGTAGTACCGTGTAGTGAACCCAAGCAAGATTTGTTTGTTTGTTTTTTGTTGTTTTTAGTGACTATGTGTTTAGAAAATTTCAGTAAAAACTTAAGTGGAAAAAAAAAATGCATTTACCTCTCTTAAGACATTTCAGGTTGTTCATATTTGTTCAGATTATTCACATTTTTTTTGTAAAAGGATAGTTTGTTAATGTAAACATTTTCATGTAAATTTACTTCTTTACACGAACAAACATAAAATCTGCAGTTGTCATTATTTTTAGGTTGTTGTGATAACATTTTACTGGTTTGACTAATTGAGATCTAATGTGTCTGTATGTGGAACCTGACTTAAAATGTTTTTTTACACCATTGATTGTTAATATCTTCAGTGTAATTTTTGCAATTTAAAAAATTCATCTCATGGGCCAGATTAGACCCTTTGGCAGGCCAGATTTGGCCCCCGGGCTGCATGTTTGACACCTGTGTCTTAAACTATCTTAATCATATTCAGCATTACTGACAGAGCCCTTATGAACCCTCAAAACAGCTGTCTTTATCTGAAATCCAGTTAACGCAGAAAGACCTAGCGATACTTTTGTGGCAGTTCCCAAATGAATTTTTCTCTATATTTAACTTCTCTTAAGTGATTTATCACCATTTATTGTAATATTGTCTTCTTTATTTGAAGTTTTTTCAGCGTAAATCATGTGTTTTCCTCTACTTAATTCACAGATCATGTAGATGTTTATTAAAACTCAGAGTAAGTTCAGTGGTTGTTATGTCAGGAACAGAGAAAAATGAGGAAAAAACAACTTTTTCAGCAAAAGTATCATTAACTTAATATAAAAACAAGTGTCTCCTTCCATTGTCTTTGATCCAACTCCATGGGTTTTACTGGTGAACCAATGTTGTAGAAGATGACGATGTTTCCATGCTAACTACGGAGCCTCTGAATGTCCAAATAGGTCATATCTGATGACGATGAAAAGATGACTGTATTTTACACCAATTATGTACATGTATTGATAGAATTAGTGGATCAACACAGTTTAGCTCCATAGATGTTTTTTGTCGATGGTGGATGTTTGGGTCTTTATGGGTTAAAATGGAAGTGTACACCACATCTTAGTGGATAAATATTCAAATTAAAAGGAGTCATATTTTGCTAAATCCACTTTTATTCGTCTTTGGTTCATTTATTTGTGTATTTGGACCCTAATAGTTCATGAAGTTCATTCGTTCAAATTCATTCTGACAAAAATCAAGTGGATATCTACAACTTGTTTTAATTCCTTCTTAATTTGTTATGTTTTATAGCTAGTTACGTCACGACATTTGCACATATAAAGTCAAGACTTGCGACGAACATTTCTCCAAGTCCGACATAATTGTTTATCAGCAGCAGCGGTTGTAGTAAAAACTCAAGATATGTCCAAACTTGAAGGTGATTAACTAAAATGTTCAGTTGTTGGTTGTATTAATGAACACAAGCAGTTGAACAGGACAGAACACACAGTCAACAACCTGGAGGGGGCGGGGCATGAAGTGGCTCATTAGGATTTAAAGGGCCAGCGCTCAAAACCACCTTTCTGGTGTCATTACTCAGAAATAGGGCTGAAGATGAACCTGTGGAGTTGAATTAATGAAGAATTCAGACCCAAGCAGAGCATTTACAGTTTATGTAGACCACAGGGAAATGTTTGAACATGCATAATTCTGTTTAAAAAAAGCAAAATATCACTCCTTTAAAGCAGCACGAGCATAGATCGTTTACTTCCGTTGATAAACTAATCATCTTTGCAGACAGTAGAGGTGACAGTTAGTTAACATCTGTGCAAAGGATTTCTTGTAAAAGCAGAAGTAAAAGTGAAAAATTTGATACAGAGTTGCCTACATTATGAACATAATCCGATCACTGGTGTTATGAGAATGTTATATGACACCGGTAGCACATGTTGTATGCTTTGTGTGAAGAAGGGGACTAACGGATACTAATTTACACAGAAAAAGGGTAGTGCTTTGACCAAACAGAGGATTATTTAAAAGTCTACCGGATAGTTCTTCTTTTTGATTGAATACTGTAACTGTAACTGCATTTATGACCACTTGTGGCCAACAAATGACACATTTGCTCTGATGACAGTTGAGCAGCCAGACCTTTAGTCTTTCATGTGTCGACCTGATAATCATAAACATCAGGACATTCCCGTAACACCTTACAGAGAGTAGCACAGTATTCAGTAGCTGCTCATATCTGATGGCGTTGAGTATTTACATAACACAACTGTCCTGACAATCACTGTTCCATTAGTTTTGCTTTGATGAATAGATATGTTTTTCTAGCGAAATCAATGCAGATAATTATGTGGAAATGTATTACTCATGTATTACTCATAATGACACAAACAGCTACTGGCAACCACAACTATCTACTGATATAGGAGGTTTAATAAGTTCTCAACCACTAATTCTATCAATACATGTAAAGAACTGGTGTAAAATGCAGTTTGTCATCTTTTCATGGTCATCAGATATGACCCATTTGGACATTCAGAAGCTCCATAGTTACCATGGAAACACCGTCATCTTCTACAACATTGATTCACCAGTAAAACCTATGGAGTTGGATCAATGACAGTGGATGGAAACACTTATTTTTATGTTTAGTTGATGATACTTTTGCAGAAAAGTAGTTTTTTTTCCTCATTTTTCTCTGTTTTGATATAACAACCACTGAATTTATTCTAAGCTTTAATAAACATTTACATGATCAGTGAATTAAGTAGAGGAAAATACATGATTTACGCTGAAAGAACTTCAAATAAAGAGGATAATATTACAATAGTTCTTTCAATACATGTAAATAATTGGTGTAAAATACAGTTTGTCGTCTTTTCATGGTCATCAGATGTGACCCATTTGGACGTTCAGAGGCTCCGTAGTTACCATGGAAACACCATCATCTTTTACAACTTTAATTCCACAGAGCTGGATCAATGACAGTGGATGGAGACACTTGTTTTATGCTCAGTTAATAATATATTTTACTGAAAAAGTCACTTTTTCTTCAGTTTTCTCTGTTTTAATGTAATAACCTTTGAATTTACTCTGAGTACCATTAGTACCATTACTTCATGGTACCTAACAAAGCAGGTACACACACACTGTTCATGCAGAAGTGGACCTTACAGACCCTGTAGACCACATTGGACCTGAGATTGTTGACTCACTGTCCTCACTTTAACTATTGCTTTCACTGTCTTGTAATATATGTGGAAATGACCAATAATAGTCACTTGCCCGATATAGGGTTAATGTGGTCTTTTATGAACATCTACATGATCAGTGAATTAAATAAGGGAAAATGCCTGATTTTTATTGAAAAAAAATGCAAAATATAGAGGATAATATTATGATAAATCGGGAAAAATCACTCAAGAATGGTTTGGGAACTGACACAAAAGTAGAACCAGGTCTTTATGGGTTAATATCATGTTTTGATTGTCGCCACCACTGAAAGTGGTCGAATACCTTTTAACGCCGTTACATCACAGATTGCTTTTCGAGGTAGTATCTTGACCCCCGAAGATGTCAAAAGACAACAATTAAGACTTTGTTCTTGATGTTTTTGCTCCTCCTTATTTGGTTTCCAGTTAATGAGATAAGGGTACGTCTCAAAGAATTCAGGGAGGACATGTTTGCATAAAGAATTTCTGAGGGAGTTTGAGAGAAGTCTGCGGAGTGAGAGCTCAATGCCAGAGCTGCATTGTTGTAGCATCAGTCATGGTGAAGAATCAGAGAAATCCCACAGGTGGTAAGTGGAGATGTCAGGCACAGGCTTCAACCACCGCTGCTACAAACACTCACACAAATAGAAATGGATGCTGTCTGTCCATATGTGATGTCTGTTTGCATCCATGTCTGTGATTATGAGCTGATGTATTGTACGTGATTATATTGTATGTTTGGATTATACAGTTTTTGAAAAAACTATTAGACCACCCCTTGTTTTCTTCAATTTCTTGTTCATTTTAATGCCTGGTACAACTAAAGGTACATTTGTTTGGACAAATATACTGATAACAACAAAAATAGCTCATAAGAATTTAATTTCAGAGCTGATATCTATCCATTTTCCATGTTTTCTTGATAATAACCAAAATCACTTCAGTTCTTACATCAATATCTATGGCATTGTACTGACAAAAACAGTGCTTTTAGGCATTCCATGTTTTCTTTTCTGTTTTAGTCACATGATACACACAGGAGTTAGTACTTGATTGCATAACCATAGTTTTTGATGACTTTTGATGGTCGAATAATTTTTCCCACAACTATATGTGCTGTTTCTGTACGATTGTACTGATGCTTCACTGTTCTCTTTTCTCTTTTTTCTCTTTTTTTCTTTATTGATTTATCTCGTCTCTTAGCTGTCTTAACTCTCTCTTTTAATTAATATGCTGGAATATATTGCTGTTTTAGGGTGCCTATTGTCATCAGGTCTGGGACTACAGCCATGTTGGCTAAAGATGCCCTTTTTACTGTTATTGATACAATTAATTAATTGGGATTGTCCACGATATAATAAACTAAGAAACAAAAAAAAACTAAATAGACAATAATTTCCCATCATTATGTGTTAGAGAAGTTGATGTTTATCTTACACTGATATGCAGTTTTTTGTTTGTTTTTTTTTAGAAATTATCTGCTTCAGAGATCAAATCTGCTAAATGTTACATATTTTAATAAGATTATTTGGAAAACAAATGACCAAAGGGCTGGTTTGGTGATGTTTTCAAGGTATACAGTTGCAGAAAAAATTATTAGACCATCAAAAGTCATCAAAAACAATGGTTATGCAATCAAGTACTAACTCCTGTGTGTATCATGTGACTAAAACAGACAGAAAAGAAAACACGGAATGCCTAAAAGCACTGTATTTGTCAGTACAATGCTATAGATATTGATGTAAGAACTGAAGTGATTTTGATTATTATCAAGAAAACCATGGAAAATGGCTAGATATCAGGTCTGAAATTAAACTCTTATGAGTTATTTTTCTTGTTATTATATTTGTCCAAACAAATGTACCTTTAGTTGTACCAGGTATTAAAATGAACAAGAAACTGAAGAAAACAAGGGTGGTGTAATCTTTTTTTTTTTTTTCGCAACTGTATGATAAAGTGTTATTACAATTATATATTAGTTTATGCACTCTTGCAATGTTGACGTTTTACTTATGTTGTTATATTTATTTGATTGTTTCTCAATGCTTTGATTAATTTTATTCACTGTGCTTTTAGTCTTCTGTGCAGCGCTTTGGTCCACTGTGGTTGTTTTTAAAGTGCTTTATAAATAAAGGTGGATTGGATTAGATGTACATTTACGCAACATATTTATAAATCGTCCACTTGATAGAACCTGTAAAGTGAATGTATTGTCATGTGCAGACAGTGTTTTGAAGTAGTTCTGAGACAAATATTCCTTTTGAGTAAAACCCATTGTCTCGTTAATTCTTGAATTTCACATTTTGACCCAAGACTGTATCTTGGAAACTTCATCCAACCAGTATTTTTGGCTTGATTTTTCTTTACCAGTGACTCATACGTGGTAAAATTTCACTACTTTTATTCTGCGGTGGATATTAAACTCTGGAATTCTCTTTATAATGAGCTGAAGGACTGTGAAAGCATATTCAGACTGAAAAAAGGGTATAAAGACAGAACAATGAGATCATATGAACAGTTATAAGTTTTACATTTTGCTTTGTATTTGATATGTAGTTTTGCACTTGGTTTTGTATTCATTTTTGATTATCTTTGGAGGTATTTTGTTTGGTTTGTCTGACTTTATACAGTATGACTTCATAGCTAGTTGTGTATATTTAACCATTAAGGCTATTATTATTTAGAAGGGGGCAGGAAATATAAGATGTACATCATCCTGCTCCTTTGTTTACTGAATGTCTGTTGATGAAATGCACATTCATGAATGAAAAAAATAAATGAATTAATGAATGAACTTGTAGACCAGTTATTAAATGATGGGCCATCATTCTTTTCTGAGATGAGGATGAATAGGGAACATAAACAAACATAAATAATTAGATAAATAAATAAATAATACACCTTTAGATTATCTCCTGGAGCTTGAAGTTGCTGTACTTGCCGTAATAGGAAGTGGTTTTATTTGTAATTTTTGCTAAAAACTCTCATTTCCAACCTGGATGTAACGATTATACAGCAGTGATTGATTATTATTAAAACCACTGACAGATTTCCAGCAGTATTTAAGGTTTTTTAAGTCAAATATTTAGGTATGTTTCCAAGTTTTTTTCAGTCTTTTCTACATGTCACCAGGTGTTTATTCACGTTTGTCCGTTACTGTTCTGATTAGAATAAAAACGGAGCTTGTTAAAGTTTGAATTCCAAGCGTAACGCATGCTGATTTCAGGTTTAACGCCTCAAAACACAGGATCAGGAGGCTGTAAAACACAAACTTCCTTCAGTATGCATCCATGTTACCGTAAACTAATAGACTGTTTGTGATGTTTCAAACTATTCAGCTGGAGAAAAGCTCGTCCAGTAAAGTTTTGCATGAAGTCTGCTGTTGTTTTGTCCGTGGATGAGTAACTTTACTCTGTATTGTTGTTGTTTGCCGCACACATCTGCAGTTATTCAACCACAGAAAAATACAGCAAAAAGGAGGGAAATGTGAGCACAATTAACAAATGATACGAATCTGTGAAGGATGTTTTGATGTGGATTAAATTGTGATTCATCGGTGACTATGATAAAGCGCCCTTTTAAGGGGATTTGGACCGTTTTCAGCATCTCTTTGGCAACAGAAATGTTCATGTGATGGATGCTGCTTCCTTAAATGTTTCTTTCCTCATCTGCATGCATTTAATTCACCTGTAAAGAGGTGACGTACAGGCTTAGCTGCCAAACAAATCCCAAAATTCCTTGTTGAAACCTTGAGAAGGAAGCTGCCAGTGGCTTATGTAGGGACTCACCTGCAGCTCAAGACCTTAAATTAATTGTTTTCTACCTGATTTGCACCTTATAAACACAGTTTTTACACTTGTGTTTCATTGCTACACAGGAAGACATATTTTTGAAGCTAAAAATATCACACTTTTTCGCTATATTTGTTTCTTTTGCTTTGATTTCTATCTTTCATAACCTTTCTCTATGGCTTTTTTTATTGCATTAATTAATTTTACAGGTTCATAGAGTCCAAACTAAAAAGAAAATAAGCAGATTTGTGATCCAGAAAATTAGTAAGGTAGCACATGTATATTTTAAAACAGAAATGTTTGACTTTACTCCTGTTGTTTTGTTATAAATAATTAAATATCTGAATTAATTTCAGTGAATTGGTCAGTTCTTTACCAGTTTGACTGTGATCAGTAACAGTTGGAGAGGTAAAATCACTCTTAAAAATCTTACCAAAATTAGTCTTTTGTTAAATTCTGATAAAGTCAAAGATAATTTATTGATATAAACAGTTTAGGTACAATTATTTAAACGATTAACATATAATTTAGATGTAAAGCACTGGTGGAATTTCTCATAAAATCACAAAAGGCTCTTTGTTATATTAAATGTGTTTAACAGTTTTGTTTCTTTAAATGCTTACAAATAACAAGATGAAGTGTAAGATTTTATAAGATAATATAAACATAAGTGGAGCATTTTAATTTGGTTTATTTTATTTGTTTTCTGGACTTCCTGTTTGGTTGTTTTTTTGTTTTGTTTTTTTTCTGACCTGCTGATACAGGTATGCATTTAGTTAATATTTAAGGTATTTCCTTGTCACATAACCGGAGAAATCATATTTATTTTAAGCAGAAATTTGTTTGGAGAGTGTAGAAGAGATTTGCTAAAAAATAAATCAATAAATCAATAAATAATAATAATAGATTAAAAAAAATTTAAAAATCTCACTATTCTTTTCATTTTTTTAAAGATCATATTAAAAGTTGATGAGCATTTACCTTAAGAGAAATGCTTTTTTATTTTAGTTTTATTTTAACACTTGATCTGTGTAGAAATATGAAATAAATGCATTATCTGTGCATTTATTTTTTTTTTGTTCAGTAAAGGAAAGTTTCCTGTGTGTGTGAAGTGGTTGAAATTGAAGGCTGTAACGTGACTGGAAGGATGATAGAAAATAGACGGTGCGGTGTTGATTTAAAGGGCAGAGATGTTGAATTCGTCACCATCCCTGCGTTTTGCTTTCAGCTGTCATTTCATAACTCTGTCTGCCTCGATAGGAAGCCTGTCAAATTCCCCTCCGACACTTTTCTTGTCTCATGTGGGGCGTTTTCTTTTCTTAATGTCACAATTCCCTTGTTGATGTCGGTAAAGAAGGCGGAAAAAAAATGTACTGAAACTCTCATCATCTTCATCATTATCTTCATCATCATCATCATCATCATCATCATCATCATCGGCAGCACCATGGGGTGTTGGCTGCGGTGGGGATGAGTCAGTGTTGTTTAAAAAAAAAAAAAAAACAGTGACCACCTTTTACTCTTTTCGCTCGTGTGTTGATTGATTTCTTTTATTTCTCGAGCTGAAAACCCGACAGTTTTTTTAATGAGAATTTTACTCATTTTAAAGCAATAATTTTGGTAAATATCTAGATAATATCACTCCAATAGAAGTATAAAAAATAACTGAAACAGTGCCAGGTTGTCTGACTTTATTTATTTTTATTTTTTAACTATTATAAAGGAAACTCAATCGGCTTTTTTTTTTTTTTTTTTTTTATTATTATTATCAAACTCTTTGTCCCGACGTTTATTTCTTGGAATTTTCCTCAACTTTTCCGACTTCAGTATACATTATCAGTGATTCCCCCGGTCAGATCTGACTAAATACCACCCCATTTTAGTTGAAGTGTGTAACATGGGGTGTGTTCTGACTTTATTCTCATTGGTAATTGAATGCTTCCGGGGACTGAAGGCGCGTCTGCAGCTTCTGATCTCAGTCAGAGGAGCCGCTGGTGTCACTGTTCCACCACCGGAGCTGCAGAAAAAAACGAAAAAAAAAAAAAAAAAAAAAAACTGATGAAGAAATACAGAAACTTTAAGTTATTTTCTTGGCGTATTTAATAAAAAGGCACGAGATTGATCTTTTTTTTTTCTAGGTTAGAATAATCGATTGAAGTTGTTTTGTTTGCTTCTTATTTGGGCATCTTTTATTCATTCCACATATTTTCTCAAGTTCGGAACTTCGGTTTTTTTCATGTTGAAGTTCAGTCCGTTCATGCTGATGATGAATAAAACAGATAGGCTACATGTTCCCGATGTTTTTGTTTTTGTTTTTTTTTAAATTTCTGTATTTATTTTACCTGTAATCAGCAGAGGACATCAGCTCTTAAGGATCTGTTGCTTGGATGGACATGCGTAATTGCGCATCCAACTCCATCCAGTTGAATGTGGGTTGGATTTGGACGCACCTGCTTCTCCACTGTAGCATCCCTTTTTTTTTTTCTTTTTTTTTTTTCTTTTTTTTTTAAAGCAAGATTTCAGTCCCTTTGGAAGTCACTGCTTTTAAATTGAATGCACTTTTTTTCTTTTATTCCTCCACATTAAAACAAAAACAACTGATTTTATGGTGAAAACCTGCATTGTGTTTTGTTTTGTTTTGTTTTTTTTTTGTCTGTAATTCAATAAATGTGTCCAGTTAGAATTTTTTTAAAGGGATGATTTGATGTTTCTCCTTAAATTACATAATAAGAAGTTTCACATGTACTTTCTAATCAAGACTCATCCTCAGTCTGTTTTCTATTAAAATAACTGACACCTGTTTGTCTAAATCCCTGCCTCCACCCACTGAGCTCCACAAGCTGAAATACTGAAATCCAGCTGCAAGTTTCTGCCTCTTTTATGAACTAAATTAATCTAATATAAGCTTGTTTTTTTTTTTGTTGTTGTTTTTTTTTTTTTTTCTGATGATGCCACCTAAAACAGTCGGGTGTGCATGTCATATCGCGTGTTTACGCAGCAGTAACAGCGGCTGCGGCGTGTTTTTAGGGTGTAAGGCTGATAAATGACCACAGCAGTGAAGGAGGAGAGCAGAAAGAGGAAGGTATAGAAGAAGTCTGCCCAGTAACAATCGCACAGCCTCGGTCGAGCGCTGAGGAACTATTGGCTATGCAAATAGACACATAGGGCGGAGGAAACAACTTAGACTGGAAAAAAAAACTTTAAAGAGATATTTCCCCCACTTTTCTCATAAGTATTGCTATATAGCCAACAAGCTTGGGATGGAAATTAACAGCTCTAAAGCTCCGAGGACTTTAGTGTCTTCCCCTTACGCACTGAAGTCTCGTTTCATTCAAGACGCGTTCTTTGAAGTTGACTAAGAATAGGAGGGGGATTAACATATTTACCCATGCAGATTCTCTTTGTGACTGTATGTGAAGCTAAATCATTTGGCAGTCATTTTTTAATTATCTGCTCAATGACCTACACTCTCGGCTTCGTTTCCACCTGCTTGTTTTTCCATGTAAATTCTAACAGAACAGTCGAATAGAATAGAAAATAGTCAGTTATTGCAGGAGCTGGTGCATTGGGGGCTGTTTTTTTTTTTTTTTTTTTTTTTTTTTTGTTTAAAGCAACTCACATCTTTGTGTTATCTTTGACAGATGATTATGTAGTAAAAAAAAAAAAAAAAAAAAGTCAACGCTGCTTCAAATTTCCTAGAAAGCTATCTCATAAACCACAAGCAGTTTGTGGCTGCTATTAAAAAAAAAAAAAAATAAAAAAAATAAAAAAAGTTCGTAAGACCATGTGCGTCTGTGTGTGTATCTATGTGCGAGCCTGTGTGTGTGTATGTGTGTGGGAGGGTGGGTGGGTCTGTCGCACGCTCGTGCCCGTGCGCGTCCCCAAGTCGCCTGTATGTTAACATGTAAAGTGCATGGCGATGTACGTGCGCTGTTTGCACGCGTCATGCTCTGCGCAGAGGTTCACCGAGTCCACTTGTAAAAGGTGGTGTGTTGGCTCAAGTGTAAATCAATAAGAATTAAGTCCCTTTTTTTTTTCTTTTTTTAAAATCTAATATTATTCAAATTACTTTCACAAGAGGGCAGTTGCAGCAAAAAACAAGAGTGGCTTCTTTCCAAAAGACTTTTAAAAGTAGAAAATGTGCGTAATAATAATAACAGACTCATATTTTATACAATAAAGCATTATAGTGATAAGTGCATTTTCATTTACCTTGCCACACTTATAAAGCATAAGAAATAGATATAAAACACAGCAAAACATTAGATTTCAATGAAATATTAATAACATCAGCCTCATGTTGTGTTTTGGTGATTTAGTTGGTGACTGTATAGAACTGTTGTAGCTTTAAAATAGTTGTTAATGCGTAAAAAAATCTTGTTGAAGTCGACTTTAAATGGATTTATTCCGGACCTCTCAGCAGAAAGTGCTATCACCTCTTTAAATATGAAATGAAACAAGTTTGCTGAAAGTTGTTTTGCATGCCAGGACAGAGGAAGAGAAAAAAAAAAAAAAAAAAAAAAGGGGACAGGGACTGCATGTTGCATCTGGTCCATACAGACTTAATGCAGTGAATTGCGTCAGTGCCGCATGCAGGGCAGGCTTCAAATGCGCCTGATCAAGCCAGGCGGATGAAAGTAGAGGCGCACTGTGGGGAGAGAGGAAAAAGTTCTCAACCAGGAGAGGCAGGACTACTCTTACGGAGCCCCTGCAGTCTCACATTTATGCCTCTAAAAAGACTTTCCCCTCCATCATTTTGTATTTTTGCTCTGTAAACACTGCTTTTGGGGTTCGAGGGGAGAAATCCTACTTTTTTTTTTTTCTTTTTTTTTTTTTTTTTTTCTTTTTTTTCTAACTTAAGTCAAAGCACCAGCACCATGGAGCTGCTCTGCCTCGAAATGGACACCATCATACGAGCTCGTCCCGATCCGAACCTCCTATGCGATGACAGAGTTCTGCAGAGCTTATTGACCATAGAGGAGAGGTTTCTACCCCAATATTCTTATTTCAAAGGCGTCCAGAAAGATATCCAGCCGTTTATGAGGAGGATGGTCGCGACTTGGATGTTGGAGGTATAGAAGCGAAAACACCGAGTGCTGACAAGTCTCATTATTTCCGTGCTCGACTTTAAAAAAAGCCTCCTGATTTTGTTTCATTACTGCTTTACTGTGCGCACTTTTGCAATTTCTGGAACCTGGTTAAGACTTATAGCTCTCATTTCCTGTCTGTTTATTCCTCATTGTGTGTAAATGCGTCTTTTTCTCTCATTTCTTGCGGTTTTTAAAGTCCTGGTCGCGAATGCTGTCGCGTTGAATTGCGAGCTATGATGGGTTTGACACCGAGACATTTCTATCATATGCCATCCTGTGGGCTCTGTATAAGCTGCCTGTTGATTCTTTAATGTTATTATTTTAGATAGCCTGAATATTTCCATGCACACGTATGCACTCCCCAATGCAATGCTGCCTTGCGCTGTTCTATCGCCATGTTGGTTTTACAGGAGCGCTTGTGCTTTTAAGAGGACTTTACAATGTCATAAACGCAATAACAGCTGTTAAAACCCATCGGTAATGACAAAGGAGGGTCTTGGTTGTCCATTGAATATAAATATGATCACAAAAAGCGTTGCAAACATTTTACATATATATTTGAAATGTCGGAAGGGGCGAGGGCCTTATCTATGTCTCTGGTTTTCCCCTCGTCGCGATGCCTTACTCTGGAATTATGTTCAATAAATGTCACTTCTTCATATATTTCTCCACATCAGGTATCCGCAAACAATCTAGAGCCCTTAAGCTTTATTTTCATGTAAAAAATGTCAGCGTCTGAGTCACTGGAGATTTTTAATTAATTTTTGAAATAAATATATCGGAGCTGCGGTGACGCACACCACACCAGCTTCTTCCTACTTGCTTTTTATTTTGACATTTTATTCATATTTATCGCGCTCACATTTGGAAAGGAATTGTCGGTTATGATGTAGAGGACCCCCCTGAACATTATGGTACGAAAAAAATCGCCCTAGATAATTTATTTATATTTTTAATTATTTTATGAAAATATGACGAATGAAAAAAAGTGTGTTTCCGTGTGCTGCGCTGTCGGGGTGTTTTTTTGGCTCGGCTGATTGTGACTTGAATTCATTTCTTAGTGAATGAACTGCTGGAATGCAACTCTATTGATACTATATGTCTGATAATTATTTAATAGTTTGTGAAATAATCTATTTTGAATTAATTTTACGATGTCGCAACCGATTAGGGCTGGGCGCAAACTCTTGGCTGAGCACCAACTATGTGTGTCATTGAATTTATATGTACTCTTTTATGTGATTAGTCTTTTCTGAAGTTATATCTTTAAACTTTCACGTACATTTCAAGTGCTGGAAAATATGTCAGGTCACTGCAGGGTGCGTTACTGATTCCAAATGCTGAACATTGGTGCATTGTCTACTGTCTCTTTATTCAGGTTTGTGAGGAGCAGAAGTGCGAGGAAGAAGTTTTTCCCTTGGCCATGAACTACTTAGACAGATTTTTAGCCGTGGTACCCACCAAAAAGTGTAACCTGCAGCTGCTTGGAGCAGTGTGCATGTTTCTTGCATCCAAATTGAAAGAGACTCGTCCATTAACCGCAGAGAAGCTTTGCATCTACACAGATAACTCCATCAGACCACAAGAACTGCTGGTAAGCAACAGTTGGTTCAATATATTTCATTAAATTCAGAGACATCTCTGAGCATTCATGCTGTTTTTATGCTTCAATGAAGTTTTGTGTGTGCATTGTCTTTTTTTGCCATATCATGTTTGCTTATTGAAACAAGTTGTCAGTTGTTTTATCCCACTGAAAAACATTAACATATGTTCATTTTAATATTTCAACTCCAAACATCACACATTAAAACCACATGACTCTGCTGTCCGGTTTTGACTTTGAGCTGCAGTGTCATGAAAGGTGCATGAAAACCAAAAGCCCCGCAGTGAATTGTTCCACAAGGGCTCTCTTTACTGTACAAGACCCTCTGGGCTTTACAGTATCCAATCTGTGTAATGGTCTCCATCGCCATCTAGTGGCAGATATTTGCATAGAGCAACGAGGTCAGCTTGAACTCCAGCCAGAGCTCTGACTCTGTTCCTGTCAGCCAGAGAGGGAGAGACGGGGAAATTAAAGTTAGCCTTTTAACAGTTTATCTTTCATCCAAAAATAATCACAGATGCGCACATATCTGAAATTATGTAATACTGCATCGCCTCTTATTCTCTATCACCCTCTGAGCATAAACGTCTAGTCGTCAAATGATGAATACCACTGGTGCAGGGTTGATTTAGTGTCGTTTTGAGTGTTGACAAATCGGACATTCCTGTGGCCATTTAAACATTTAAAGGTCTGATAACACCAGCCGCCTTCACCAGCTCAAACCAATTAATTAACTCCGTTTCACATCAGATACTGCGAGTATTTCCTCACTGCTCTGTGGTGCTACATAAACATTCCTCAGTAAACAACAACCAATCCCACCCATGTTGTGAAAGAGGCCACATATTATGATTCAGACGCGGCTGATGGTTCTAGGTCTGCTTCATTGCCTGACTGGCGACTTTACCAACTGAGCTTATTGTCGCAATATATAAAGTCCCCACTAATGGTTTTGTTGGTTTTCTGGTAATGCTATCAAAGTTTTTATTGTATTTGTAAATATTTTATCACATTTCATTTCTATCTTGACATGAAAACTGAATGTGTTGTGCTGGAAAGCTGAGGCGGACCCATTTAGAAGAACGTGCTTTTGCAATACACCAGAAAACCGTCCTACCTTTATGCTTAGTTCGAAGACAAAGCTGTCAGTCCTTGAACTGGTTTGCTGAGGCCTCTTCTCAGTGTTTCTGTATATGGCAGTATTTTGGCTGACATGCAGACACAGGAAACCGAGATCAGCTGCTCAGGGCATGTGATCGTTTTTTTGTCCTCATCTTTGGTAACAATTTCTTGTAAAGGGAACCGCAATGTTACAAAGAAGGTGTGACCAGAGGAAGGCAGTAGCAGAAGGAAGTGGGTGCCTGCCTGCTTGCCATTCTGTCAGCATAGAGCTTGTGTTGCAAGGTGTGCTACATCTCTCACTAAACACTTCAATTTTGCTTGTTTATAACTATAGATGGGACGTTTAGGTGCTAGAGATGCTCAGACAGTGACTTTTATCCAGTTATATGACTGGGTCTTTTAAATATTGGTCATTTATGTTAAAAAAACAAATGCGGGCACCTGTCGCGTGTAATATAGAAGTGATTATATATTCCCCATTTTTTTCCTTCTGTTTAATTGTTGGTTTAAAGAGTCTTTCCCTCTGTGTATTGTCTAGCTGAGATCAAGGAGCTCAGGCAACATTACGGGGCTGAAAAAGGTCACATTGGTTAGAAAATTGCAAGCTGGAAGTACAAGGACGGTAGCAGCCATATTGGACTGTCTCATGACTTTGAGTCCATGTGGTCTCTTTGAAAAGGGAAAATGAGCAGCATCAGTGGTCCCAGTCACAAGGCTGCAGTCCGGAACCAAACCACAAAATGTTTTCCCAAATTAGTCACCAACTCCTCTGTTAATCACCTCCTCCTCTAGGAAGTGAAAGTAACATTACACCCTAAAGAGAGAAGAACACCACACCTATAGTGTCCCCTCCCGTTACCCATAGTCACACTAAGGCTAGCATGTGTCATTGCACGTTAACAAGAAAGCCAGCTAAAAATGATGAGTGAAAGTCAGTTGATTCTGTTGGATTTGAGTCATTTTTGCTTCGCAGTCAAAAGTTGTGTGCGCTCTAGATAGATAGTTATATAGGAATATAGATTGTCTCTGCAGTGATTTAACAATGTTTGAGACTTTACAGTTGGGAATATAATAGTTAATTCCCCAAGAGAAATGAAAGGGCTTTAACAGGATTCTGAAAAAAACACAAGACAAGACAAGCAAAATAATAAGATACCATATTGCAACATATAATGAAAGGAAATAGATGGTTAGTGGACAGATTTATTGCTGATTGCTGCTCTCTTATCCTGCCTTTTCACACACAAACACACATACATGCACACATTGTTAATTCAGAACTCCTTAATCAGACTTTAACTACGACAATTGAATGCGTAACCCAAACCCAAAAACTCAGTCTGAACCCTTAGAAAGTTCTTGGAGGATCCAGATTTCCACTTTGTAGATTAGGTCGTCGCTTCAATGGTTAAAACCTCGCTCTCACAAATGCAGTCATACAAGTGCACACACACACACACACACACACACACACACACACACACACACAGTAGAACCTCTGGTGGGCCTCTTTAGGAAAGTCCCCAGATGCCAGACAGACAGACTGAGAGGGAGACAGTGTAGTGAGGTCACCTGGGCTGGTGGCGCTGCTGCTGTTGCTGTTGTTTCACTGTCCCAGGCCTGGTCAAGCAGAGATTAACACGAAAACACTAATTCTCAATGTCCGCAGGTTCAACACTGTATATGGTCAGCAGCTCATATGGTCACATTCACATAGTTTGGGTTGAACGTCTGCAGTAAAGTGCAATGCATCCTGCTGAAGCTAACAGTACAAGTGTATCAGTGTAAATTTGTGGTGTTACTTTACATCAGTATTTCAGTTTCACTTATCTCTGACCAGACTTTTGTTCTTCCTCTTTTCGTCATCTTCTTCGTCTCCTCTCCCTTTCATTCTCCCTTCTTCAGGAGTGGGAACTGGTGGTGTTGGGGAAATTGAAGTGGAATCTGGCAGCAGTGACACCCAACGACTTTATCGAGCACATCGTGAGGAGGCTGCCGCTGCCTGAGGATAAGCTGGCACTTATACGCAAACATGTCCAGACTTTCATTGCCCTCTGCGCCACAGGTAGGACATTACGAATCAATTGACGACTGAATATTTTTTCTTGTGAATTGTGACGTTTGCTGGGAAAATCGAGGCCACACACCTTGATAGCGTTTTTTTTGTGTGTGTGTCTTCATTTGTGTTTTTGGTATTGCTTATGACACTGATCAAAGATTAGCTGCCAAGTTAAACCAAGCGATAATGGTGTACATCAACATAGTTTCTCACGTTGCAAAATATCTTTAGCTGCATATTCTTCCATCAGAGCCATCAAAGTTTAATCTCTCAGTAACTTGCAAGAACTCTGCTAAAAAGTGCACCAAGGGCCGGTCACAGACAGATGTATTACCCTCAGTGTGAATAGATTCTGTCTGAGAGAAGCATGTGTCATGGCAAGATGTTTCAGTATTAAACACTTAAGGCTGAGGTCCATCATTTGTCTTCTCCCGGGATGGTATGTGGTCATGTTTTAGAGGCATATCACTGGCTTCCAGGGCATCCAATAACACTTCAAAGGAGCTTGTGCTTGGTTGAGGGGCATTCCCATGTCGCACAGGGTCGAGAGCTGGAATGGACAGGGGTGGAGGCACGCAGGCCATTGTCTTTCCGCTCTTGAGGTGAATTGTTCCCTCAAGATCAAACATTCGGTGAGTCGTGGGAGAGACAGGGAGCCTTTAACTTGATCTGAAGAGACAGCGCGATCGAGGGGGAGAAGATGCAGGAGGGAACAGGGGAGTTAGGGAAAGCCGGAGGAGTGTATTGTTTTTGCACTGCCAATTCTAAGGCATGTCATGTTTTCATATCTCTTTCCCCTGCCGCCTTCCTTTCCTCTTTTTCTCCCCTCTTAACTTCTCACGCCTCCCCGCCCTACAGCTGTAGGACATGATAGCTTTCCCATGTTGAGATTCTCTATAGGACAGGTTCCCCCTGTTTCCGTCAAGTCCAACTGCAGGTTTTAGATCTACAAACAAGGCTTAAGGGAGTGATCGGAAACTGGTGTCTTTGCTGTTGCTTCACTAGAGCTGTCAGGAAAATCAGGCTGCTTAAATAGGTTAACTTTTGTTTTTTGTCACTTTTTTTTTTGTGTGTGTGGCCCCTTACCTCTGCTGGCAGCTTCTTTTTCTGCAGGCCTCAAACAGGAATGCTAACTACACCCCTTCATGGGAAACTACTCCTTGTGTTGACATCATTCAGAGGCATGTGTATAGTTACGCGAATAGATACAAAGAAGACGGCTGTTGTTCTGACTTAAAATGATGGAATCCTGATTGTGCAATGGATATCATGGGGTAAGGAATGACTCCTAGTTGTGGAGTTTTGGAGGAAATATATTCACTCAAATGCCTGTTTTCTCATATCTCTTGTTCTCTTCTTCTTAATCCACCTATCTCATTCACATTTGGAATGATAACGCGTCACTGATCAAACTTTTTCCCAACGGAACATTGTGAAAGACTCTGCATGCACTTTGTCCTTAATTGCTTCAATGAGGCAGTGGAAATAATTTTACGAGCCTCCTGGAGTCGTCTTCCTGACATTGTGTTTCAGTAGGGAGACTTTCTGGAGATAGCTCTGGATTAGCACCAGGTCATTTATCTGTGTATGCTCTCCACCAGTTTGTATCCAGGCAAACAGAGAGTGAGGGTATGACAGAGAAAAAGTGAGCACGACTGAGTGAGTCAACAATTTGGTGCATCTGAAGATCTCTGGGAATTCGAATCTGCATTTTGTGGAACGTTCCCAGCCGTAAATCTTATGTTATCTGGTGAGAATCCTCCTTGAGACATCCTCAGAGCGGAGCTGAGAAGGTAAAGACACAGCAGAAGGAGAAGGAGGAGGAGGAGGAGGAGGAGGAGGAGGAGGAGGAGGAGGAGGAGAAGGAGGTCTCTCCAGAGGATTTACATTTGCAAGACAGTCGACAACGGGTCACCTGTGGCCTTCCTATTTCATACAGCCTTATTCAACCCACCACCCTCCACTACTCCCACCACTGCTGCTCCTATACTGAAAAAGAAAACATGCATAAAACCATGGCTCTCTGTTTTCAAGGGAACAAGAGGGAGAAGAGGAGAAGTGGAGAATAAGGCCTCTCATTCCTAATGGCTCCTCTCTTTTGATGAAACAGTTCCGTTCGGGCCACTCGGTGGGATTTTGTCAGGTGGCGCAGGCTAGCTCTGTATTAATTAATAACATTGGCTGGTCCATTCAGGACTATGCAAATGGATTGGGGGCTCAGCTAGAGGCTGGGAGAATGGAGACAAAAGGCCTGGCCCTTACATTTCATATGCAGAGCCATGTGAGGGTCAGCGCTGCGGGGCCACTTGATAGGAAACACCAGCGTTTCCCTGAGGCAGGCTGCCGGATAATAGCCCAGAAACAAGCTCATTAAGGGAGATTATGAACCTCCATTCCTACACACAGACACCGAGCACTCCGAGCTTCCTCTTCTATTCTTATTCAATTGAGGTAAAGTGGGAGAATGGACGGGGTGCATGGGGCAGACAGATGCACCCCAACCTGTCTGCTGCAGTTATTGAGCTCCATCTTCTCGCCATATTGGCAGGGATTATGGTGGGTTTTTTTTGTTTGTTTTTTGTTTTTTTTTTAAATTTAAACCAACTCCAATAGCCCTTGCTGTAATGGTATGCATGGAATGGTGACAATAGTCATAGAAGTTGATCAAAAGAAAATTTTGGAGCACTGCCAACAATACTGTCCAACAGAGAGTCAATTGTCCTCGATGACACGATGAAGATTTGCTACAAGTTAGGATGCAAATAACAAGCGATTTAAGTAACCAAGCACCCGTTCTTTTATCTTTATTTGAAAAGTATGTGATCACTTTTCTCTGGTATGTGGAATTGTCTGTGTACTGTGTGAAGAAACTTGATCATTAACTGTGTTCGTTTCTCAGAGACAAACAATGATTCACTAGCTCGCAGAAGTGAAGCTGTGCTGTGCAGGTTCACTTGTTTGATCACTGTCTTGTATTCAGGATGTGAAATGTCACCTTTTACCACAGAGCTGTCCTGAGTTGACCATGAATATTAAGTTATGGCCTTCGTTTTTTTTTTCCTGAGCAGTGTTGTATAGCCAGGCTTGTATATATAAATTGAGGGTTACAAAGTGCATAAATCCCAGCCTTTACATGTTTTGTACTTGGGTCTTAACCCATGAAGACCCAAACAGCCACCGGCGACCAAAATCATCTACTGATCTAAACTGTTTAATACCTGTTGATCCACTAATCCTATCAATACATGTAAATAATTGAGGTAAAATGCAGTTAATCATCTTTTCATGGTCATCACATATGATGACCCATTTGGATGTTCAAAGGCTCCTTAGTTACCGTGGAAAAACCGTCAACATTGATTCACCAGTAAAACCCATGGAGTTTCATTAATAACAGTGGATGGAGATGCTTGGTTTATGTTAAGTTAATGACATATTTTACTGAAAAAGTTACTTTTTCTTCAGTTTTCTCTCTTTCTGATATAATAAACCTCAACTTTAAACAGAGCTTTTATGAACATTTACGTTATCACTGAATAAAATATAGGGAAAACCCTGATTTTCATCTAAAAAAAACACAAACAGACAAACGATAATATTACAGTAAATGGAGATAAATCACTTAAAAAAGGTTAAATCTAGAGAAATATTAGTTTGGGAACTGCCACAAAAGTAGCACTGGGTCTTTATGGGTTAAACTGTTTCGCTGTGGTGTGTGCATACCAGACGTATTCAGTGCTCATTTAGAGTTTCCAACTCATTAGCACCTGAAAAAGTACTTTACATCTGTATATCTTATATACGGTCCCTCTGCTGTGTGTAATTTTGTGCACACAAGATGAAAACTATGCTCACAGTGTTTTTTTTTTTTTTTTATCTAACATGTGTTGCCAATACAGGTAAAAAAAAAAAAAAAAAAAATCCCCCTTTACTGTACCAGGAATGCTCATCTTAGCTTCCTCTCCAAGTGGCTGCTGCATGAAGAATCCCCTTTGGACTCGGATCCTCATTCTGGAGTTGAATGATTCATCTTAGTTGTGGTCAATGAAATGGTCTTTACTGGTGTTTGTTTACATAAAACTCCATTCATGTTTGATGAGTCAGAACCCTGACAAATTAGCCACCTCCTCCAACAAATTATCATTTCTCCACCATACACACTGATGTGAGGGATCATGTCCGGTCTGCCTACATCGTTGACGGCCAGAGCAGGAAGAAGCCTCCTGACAGCATTTGCCCAAAAAATGTGACACAGAGTGAATCATCAAGTGGCATGTCCTGAGTTCCCCCCTTCACCTCACTGGTGTAATCAGCACCATGCTATATAAATACTGCGGCCAGCTGACTCACACAACAAACACAAAGGAAGAGATTTTTTTCCTTTGGATGGTGCAATTATCCCACCAAAAAGGATAGGAAACTGACATCTTTTGAAGATTCCCTGTTTACCTTTAGGGTCATTTTAAGCACAAAGACTAATATTTGTGATTTGAAGTAAAGCAAATATTAGTAGCAGTTAGCTCATTCTAAACATGACATTTACTATTTTGTTTTTTTCTTCCTCTCCTTCCTCTTCCTCTCCTTTCTTCTACAACTGGCCTTTCTGGGTAGAGATTTTAATTACTTCTGCTAAGCTTCTAATTTTGTCTAAATTGCATCAGCTATGGAGACAGGAAGAAAGGCAGACATTTGACTTTGACTCTACCAGCTGCTTCCAAAATCATCATTACATGTACGCATGAACTTGGATATTTTTCATAAAATTCCTCAAACTTGTACTCTTACAGTATAAAGATAGATGTACTTCTCTGCATACCACCTTCAGTCACATTCAAACTGGTGTGCTCTTCCATACTGAGTGATTTCCAGTGCCTCAAGGTTGCAGCTGTGACGATGGTGATGATGGTGCAAGACTGAAGAGAGCTGTCACGGGATGCCACAATTAAAGAGGAATTCTGTTTTTTTGGCAAATGAGATGAAATCACAGTTTGAGCAGGGTGCATGACTCAGACTCTCCCAAGTTTTGTTTTTTTGTTTGTCTCCAGAGTGACAGTCTGGAATATGAAGGAATAGATTATGACAGATAGCATTATTAAGTTAGTGTTTCTTAATCTGCGACTATTCCCAGTGTTACATGTGGAAGAACTCCTCGAGCCCGGTTAGGAAGTTGTTGTGTTTTGTGCATCATAAGGAGCTTGTACCATCTGAGTAGTTCTCCACAGAGCTTGTTTTGACTACCAGGCTGGTCAGCATTAGTGGTGAAACGTCATGTCATGCCAGTCTCGAAATGATGTTTGTTTTTGACCCTAATCAGTCAACAGGTCTGGGGTCTCTGTAATGCTACTCCTTTAATAAACAAGGTCATTAAGCGCAACATGTATAGAATACAAGAACCTGATTTATAGCGCTGGAAAGAGAGGAGAGGGCAAAAAGGAGAGTTTGGGCTTGTTTTCTTTCTCTTTTTGGCTGTTGTTCAACTTTCCAGCTTTAATTAATTTACAAGTTTAATGTGCATACTGTGCATTGCAGCCACCCAGAAGGAGTGGGCCATGTAGGGCAGCAGACTGTGTGACCAGAGGCCTGAGGATGAAGTTTCAGGGGGTAGGAACACGGAGGAATGGAGACATGGGGGCACAGGGAGGAGAAAGGGCCATTGAACGGGGTGAGAGGCGTGCAGGCCAGGGCAGCCAGCCGCTGCTCACAGGGAGCTTTCCATCGCAGGCGTCCCCACTCAGCTACATACACTGTTTATCCTCAACATGAATATCAATGAGGGCCTCCTAAAATACAGCCATTCTTCCCCCCACATGCAGCAGCCACCAGGCCGCAGTGTCAGCCCGCATCGGCTGCACGCGCGCGTCCTTGTTCTGCTACAGACCTGTCTTGTCTTGAGTGCGAAAAATCAGCTTGCTGCCCACTGCCCACCACTCAGCTCTCCCACAAACCTACGTCTGTGCTGTGTGTGTGCGAGTGTGTGTGCATGTCAGTCTGTGTGTGTGTGTGTGTGTGTGTGTGTGTGTGTGTGTGTGTGTTGAGGCATGCAGGCATCGGTGCATTATTTGTTTGTCATCTCTGAGGAGTCTGCCTTCTTGCCTGTCAGTCTGCGCTCACTGCACACGTACAGTAAATCCATGTATGCCTTTGTCCTCTTAGCCGCTATAGAAAGTTGTGCTCTTACAGCAGTGATGTAATGCCGAGGGGCTTTGTGTGCTCTTTCCTTTTGGCTTGAGGTAGCCTTTAATAAATTGCCCATTGGCAGAGGCCCAGCGGCTAACACAGGGGTGTATAATAAGTTCATTTATTTGTCAACACTGAGCCCACGAGATGAGAAAGCGCCTGGCTGTGCATGTTAAAAAGGCACTGAGGGGCTGCCTTTACAGCTATCAAAGGGCCTACCTCTTTGATTCCAAATAAAAAAAAAAAAGAAGGAAGAAAAATCTCCTTCAGAGCCATCACATGCAGTTTGCTTTGCAATTGAATATGGCAATATGTTAATGTGCAGGCTGTTTCTATGCCACCACTGCCCACTCCTCCAGCCCATAGGTGGCCCAGGAACAGAGGCATACTTGTGGAGGGAGGGTGGATGGGAGGCAGGAGGTAAGGGTCACTGGAGGGCGACTCTTTTCTTCTTCCAAAACCTCACAAGAGTCTGGACACAGACTTGAGAATGATGTGCAGTGGAGTTATCTACCCCCCTCCCCTCTCCCGCCACGCCCACCACCTTCCCTTCTTTTCTCCTTGTTGCCTTGTCGCCATACCGTCCATCCCTCCTTCTTCATCTTCCTCCCCCCGTCGACTCACTGTCCCCGTGTCCAGCCACATTCTTTGTCCAGCCTGTCTCACTGAATTGGTATCTGCAGAGAGGGGATGGATGCTGTGTCTCTCAATTGGGTGAAATGAGGTGATGACTCTGGACAATGGAGTCACACTCTTCTGCCTTCCCTCTCGCAAGGCCCGCCACTCTATTAATATGCTAAAAGATAGGAGGGCCGCCAATGCAAACCACTGCCTGTTGTAGCAACAAAGAACGGGGCATGTGTGCCATTCACTCGCCCCATCTAAGCAGGCCATGTGTTGTCCAAAAAGAAAGGTAGAAGTTGAGCAAGACATAAAGAGAAAATAGAGAAAAGAGTGTGTGTGTGTGTGTGTGTGTGTGTGTGTGTGTGTGTATTTGTAAAGAGAAAAACTTTCTCTCTCCCCTTGTCTGTCTGTCTGTGTTGCTCTCTCTCTCCCCCTGTATGCCAGTTGCCTTGCCTTTTCGGGCTTCTGGCCCGTTCACAAGCTGTCTCATTTGCATTATGAATGACAGTGAGGGGAGCTAACAAGGTTATTGGTCTTTGAGACGCACGCCTGTGACCACACGTGGAAAAAGGACCTACAGCAGTGAGCATTGGCAGAGGCACTGAGCCTCTTTATTCCTCCCTTTCCAAGTGCTATGGGGCTTTTTTTCAGGGAGCACACGATTTACTCAGGAGATGGAAGAAAAGGGGCCGGGCTGGGGAAAGGGGAATGGGGTGGGGAGTGGGTGAGGGTGGTTGCTTTTCAGCTTCTTTACAAGCCAAGTGAACCCTCATTATCCAGACCCCTGGTCATTAGTGAGTACTGCGTTCAGACCCAGTGCAATAGAAGGATTATTTATAAGCTGACTGCTAGATTACCACATCATATTGTCACTGGGAGGGATGTATCTGTACCCTTTTTGTTGAGCATATGAATTTAAAAGTGCGCCAGGTGAAAAAAGGATCCTGTTTATACACTAAACTTATGAATTTTTACATTTTCTTTTAGTTTCGTCATTACATCTTTGATAAAATGTCATGTAAATTACAAAACAGAGACAACACTGAACTCATTGAACCCAAATACCATGTTTTTCAGATTTCGGATTCGCCATGTATCCTCCCTCCATGATTGCCACAGGAAGTGTGGGAGCAGCGATCTGTGGCCTACAGCTAGATTCAGCTGACCAATCACAGTGGGGCGACAGTCTGACAGACCTGCTGGCAAAAATCACAAACACAGAAGTGGTGAGTTACACTCTTGTCAAACACAGATACTCATGGCAGCTTGGTTGGTTTGGAGTTTTACTTTCAGTTACATTTGTCTGGGTTTTACAAAGTTGGACACTGCTGTCTGGAAAATCTGTTAGGATGTCTCTTCATAATAGTTGCATGTGGAACACTGTCTCAGCAGTTGGTATTACTGGTATTTATCAACAGGTAGATTATCATAGCAAATTCATGATTTGTAAGTGAATGAACTTGTGCTTTCACTGGAAGCTTTCCATCTCTTTAATAAGTTTATTTCACCAGTGAATGCCACAAAATAACTAAACTTATGATTTCCACTGAAATCCACAGTTTTACAATCCATTAGGGTAAACAAGCAAATTCTGTTTTTTCCTACCACACTTGGTACTGCTGTGAGGGGAAAATATGTCTGTCATTCATTCCAGAAGTTGAAAAATGCCACATTAAGTGTTTGCAACTGACAGTAGTTGAAACAGTTGTCAGACTTGTTTACTGGGATCCTGAATGTGTAGATGGGGATTACTAGTACATTATTTAAGACAAGAGATCAAAATGAAATCAGCCTGCTACAAGTAGAGGACTTACATCAGTTAACATGCACTCTGTACTGTACTGAACTGAGACCATTATTTTGGTGTATCCTCAAAATTCAGCCAGGTTGAGCACATATACAGGGTGCTCTATCACTGACAGGAATGCTGGCCATGCTGTTATGTGGCTTTCTGGGTACAGTGAATGTTGCAGCAGTGGGTGAGTTGAGTCCAAACACAGGCAAGGCCTCTACTGACTGTGAGATGCCTGGCTTTCATCACATAGATGGGAGAGGGCTTTAGCTTGCTATAGCTCAGTGCATGGGCGAGTAGGTGGGGAAAACTCCAGAGAGAGAAGCAAGTCAGACAGTCAGATGATAAGTTATTAATTTATTCTTTATTAGTTTAGGAGCTAACTGTTTAGGAGTAGTGGGCAGCCACAGAGCAGCGCCCAGGGACCAACTCCAGTTCTGAGGCCACCGTCTTGGCACGACTATTTATAATAATAAACATGAGGAGAAAAGGCATTACATTAGTAATAGTGGACTTAATTCAAACATAAATATGTGACTTCATGTGTACACACTGCACAGGGAACAGACAAATAGCACGCCACTGCTCCCACACTTCAACCCAGGGATGTTCAATTCTGTTGTCACTGCCCAAAAGGAGGCAGAGGAGGAGGAAGTGTTGAAGTGTGAAAAGGACACTGAGGGGGTGTCATGCCTCCCTTGCAACAATCAGTGCTCTCTGGTCTCCTCCTATGGTCCATAATGCACCACTGCTGGAAAGCATGGCTCCCTCTGGTGCAAGCTGTGTGAAGTCTCGCTTAGCAGCTGAGGAAAAACAAATAGCTGGCCTCAACAGCACAGGGCCTCAGTGTGTTTAGGCTGCAAGGTCTTAGACTTGAGGGAATTAAGTCGCTCTGTGTCTCTATGATCAACTCCTCACATTCCTGAATTCAGACAAGCCATGGCTTGCAGTAAACACAAGCGGGCAAAGTAGAGGGCACCCCCACCTTAATTCAACATGTATGAGGGGCTTTAGAATAAACTGCTCTGAAACCAGCCAAAATAAACACACTGAGTAAATTTTATTATGTACAATTAGTTTAGGCAAGAACCTAGGCACCTCATACTTGTACACAACTTGTGATACAACATTAAAAAGATGACATGGCAGACACCATCAATGTTATTTCCCCTTGGGGATGAAAAAAGTTGATGTGCATCTGTACCCAGAAATAGGTGTCTGCACGAACGAAGTGTTTCAGTGCTTTTACTGAAACAAGTTTGTCACTGTTTAGTGTTTAGTCATGAAGGCTTTCACACACTAAAAAGAGGAAATGGTGATTATTGGCCATGTCATTTTAACACTTACCCTACCTTCTTTTCCCAAAAGATCTAACACTTTACACATCAGTTCAACACCCAAGGGCCACCTCAACCTCAGTTTTGACTGTAGTCATCAGGGTGCTGTTATGAACCTGAGTCTAAAAGTATACACATAACAGACTGTATTTGGTTTTTGGCCGGCAGTGGCCAGTGGCTAGAGGCCCAGCAAGATGGTAGAGCAGTGACTCGTAGCCAGTCAGCCAAAGAGCCAGGCAAAATATGAAGGCAAAGCAACTTTCGCCAACCTCTGCAGTTGCCGCTGCCAACAGCATCATGGCCAACACCACCCCCCTGGCACCCTGCTGGCATCTGTGGTATCCAGAAGCTGTGGTTTTCCAGTGGAAATGTGATAGGGCCAAGTCACCATCTTGAGCTGTTGGAAGAATTTGTGTAACTTCTCATACACCTGGCGTGGCCAAAAGAGACTGATGTGAGACTTCTCATAACACAGGTCAACTAAAGTGACAAAGAAAATCAAAAAACTTTTACTGAAAAAACTAAGATGTTGATTATTAGCCAGCATTTTAGGACTTCAGTATTATAAGAAGAACAAGTATGCTGAGCTTCCCTGTATTTTTGGTTGATTAAAACAGGAAATAGAGGTTAAGACTACTTCCTAGATTTTATCTCTTTGACATTTATTTTCTCTCAGCCTTTCATTCATTTTTTAATCAGTCAGGGTCACACACTAAGACACGGGAAACACATTTTCCCATGTCTTCCTCTCTTCCTGTCCCATTTTTTTTTTTGTCTCAGTAGTTTTAATTGTGGCCGAGCCATAAATGAAGTGGTTTTATTTGCCGTGTGGGTAGATGTGTAACTGAATTTTTGGGGAATTCAACAGTAACATATTAGAGCCAAAAATTCTTTCGACAAAGATGCATTTGTTTGGAAAGATTATCTCTATTAACACAGCCTGTGGCGTCACCACTTGCGGTGTTTCAGCATGCAGGCTAAAGAAAGAAAAAGGTCACATTTTCTATTGTAACTTGTGGAAATTCAAGTCATGTGGTGACTCCTTATTTCCAATGTGAGCCCCTGGATATTTTGTTTTAAGATTCTCAGAGATCCTCAGTGTGTGTCATCAGTGTGCATCTGCCTGAGTGTTTGTTTCAGCTGTCTGACCACCAAGTCCTCCCAGAGTAGCTAACACTGTCTTGTGTGGTACAGTCAGCAGTTAAAACACATTCCAAGGCTTCACACATTTCTTCCTTTTGGTTTTGTCTGTCTGCACGACTTCCCTCTACAGCCAGTGTCACAAAGGCCTCCCAGTGATAATGTGCGTGGCCTGATTTGTCAGAAACACATATTGTTGCATTGCCTGACGTATGTTTGAGCAGGGCAGATGGAGGACTGTAATGACAAGGGAGGATCAGAGGTGGTCATGTGTTTTCCGGGTTGAGGCTGCATAATAAGATGCTCCAGTATAGCTCTGCCTCCCATGACCAACTCATTCAAAGCTCTTGGCCTCCATAGTATCCAAGTACCTAGATCCTCTCTGAAAACAGTATCGGTGTTTCCAGTAGTCACACATTGAAGTCATTAAAGTTTTGCAAATAAAGCCCATGGGGCTTGGCATGGGATCCGAACTGCCGCTCTAAAGAGCAGCAGAGACAGGGGGAAGAATGTCTTTTAAGGAGTACAAACCAGCATTCTTGTGGTAAGACACAGGCAGTTCCTTTACATGTTCTGTGCTTTACTTAATTTTCTCACAGGAATTGAGATTTTATGACCAATGGGGCACATGTTGATGGGAAGATTTTGTGCGTGTGACTGAGTGTGCACACACCCCTGTTAGCAACCAACCTCTGGAGGAGATTAAGACACAGATGCTGGCCGGGTTTCCTTTATGTTCGACCCATAGCTGGGGAAAACGTTCTCCTAGAAGCACCCAGCCCAGATCAGTCCAGTCCGCTTAACATCAACTTATTGTTCATTGATTATGACCCAAAAAAAAACACTTTAGCGAATCATATGAAGAGTCTGGAGAACTCAAAATAAAAAGATGTCAAGAGGGGAATTACTTCACGCAGATGTATGATACAAACCAAGAGTTCAGTGGGTTGAGACATTTTACCAGTGTTACTGTAATGTCATACCTTTTTTCACACATTTTTCTACAAGTTACCAGTTAGTTTTAAATGTGGAATTACAAGTAACTCCCCTTGATGAGATGCTGTCAGTCTCACCATTGAATACATCCAACAAGTCATGCTGTTTGACCTTTGACACTGTGACCCTTTGTCACTCAACTGTGCACAGCTCCAGAAGAGCTGATGTGAGTGAGGTCTCAGTTCTCTTTTCATCGAGGCCCAGCGGCACCAGAAGCTATAACACAGGCTCAAACTGTGGCCCATCAGGTTTAAATTAGCTGTAAATTTCTAAAGAATGTTTCCCTGCACTAGAAGCGGTACACTTTCACCTATCCCTCCGGCCATGGGGCGCTCTCAGTCATGTTTCCCACAGATGCCTGGTGCTTTAAGGCAGGGGGTTATGCATGTGTGAGAGTGTGTAATGCAGAGAGCAAGCAACTATGGCTTTGGCTTGCATAGCATTTCACCATCATCTAAGTAGCAACAACTTTTACATTACTTATGCAGTTCTACTTCAGTAGTACGCACTTACATATAAAGACCTTCAATTACTGCTGCTGTTCGTCACCTAAAACAACAGTTTGACCTCTGTCCTCTGCTTCTACAAGCCAACCTATGCAGCAATCCACTCCCATTGGTCCCCCCCCTTCCCCTCCCTCCCTTCACTTAGCTGCTCTCTCTTCCTGGGCTGCGTTGTCCCCTCTGTCAACTCTCCATCAGGGGAGGATATGAGGGCTCTACGCCGTTGAGAGGCTCCTCTCCCAGGTGGATTCTCAGATTGCCACGGCGGCCTTTGATGCTGAAAGGCGAGCTAGTCGGGTCTCAGATGGATCCCCCGCAGGCAGGCAGGCACACAGACTGGCTCTCGTTAAAAAAGCACCAACTTTGTGTTCCCACAGGAGGTGGATGTAATTAACATAGCTTTAGTACTACCTGTGTTTTCAGTCGCTGTTGTCAAGGCTACTTCTGTTTGGGTTTTTTGTGTGTTTGGGAATGGTGTATGTGTGTGTGTGTGTGTGTGTGTGGGGGGGGGGACTCCGGTGTGTATGCACGTGTATATGTGTGTATACGTACATGCACATGAAGACTATAGGGGAGGTGTTCAGTGCACAACCCTGGTGGGCTGATGTAATGCTTGAGTCTGGTCCGTGTCTGTGTTCAGCCTTGGCAGTAGTCGAAAGCTGCTAAAAAGTCAGCGGTCATTTAAAACCCCTGGCCTACGCTGCCCAGGGGCCCCTTCACCACCATACCAAGGGGCCCTTTTGTCAGAATGACTATAGTTCTCAGCACTTTTTCTAGTAACTTATGATGATAGCTGTTAAAGCCACTGAGTACCCAAGATACTATTTTTACTAGTTTATATTTACAGTAACAGACAATGTGAAAGAGCCTTTTAGCTGCAAAAGTGAACAGTTAGAACAGTGGAGATTATGTTTTTCTTGCTTTGATACTTAAATTAAGGTTATTATAATTAAGAAAAATGAATACATTAACATAAACTGACATGAAAATTAGTATCAGTTTCTCCTAGTGTTAGTAGTCGATGGTGTTCAAGAATAAAATCTGAATGTGAATTGAATACTAAAATAATGCTCGTATAAGTTTTTTACCCCCATTTTTACCTCTTCTCATGAAATGATTGTGACAATGTGATTTATTCCTGATAGATAAAGTGCAACTGTGGCTCAGTATGTGATCCTTGCACAATGTCAATGGTGATTACTGATGTGTACGAAGAGGAATGTGTCTGAAAACAAAATTATTCCAACTTTCTGGGCAACAGTGCATATGAAAAACTAACACTAAAGCTAAAAAATGTATCTGAACGTAGTCAGTTGTTTTATTACGTATGTAAAACTCAAAGGTTGATACAAACCCAAAGTGAAGTTCTACATTAAAAAAAAATGGAAAAAAATTTAATCATGAAGAAAAATGCCTGTCTTATGAGTCTTCCTGTTAAAAATCATGTCATAACTTGTTTGTAAAAAGGTCTGAAGTTTCACACGAGGACAGAAAAACTCCCATTCAAATGTGTGTATGTGTTTGTTAAACTTGTTCTGCCTCTCGCTGCTTTTCAGGATGTTCTCAAAGAGTGCCAGGAGCAGATCGAGCGTGTGTTGGTGAGCAGTCTGCGCGAAGGGCGGCAGCAGCAACAGCAGCAGCAGCAACAGACGCAGCGAGGCCCCAGCGGCAAAGGTCTGGACGAGCTGGACCAGTCCTCCACCCCGACAGACGTCCGCGATGTCAACTTGTGAACCACCAGAGGGCATCATTGCACGGGATTTACAGAAAAAAAGCATCATGAAAAAAACCCTCAATTTTCTTAAAAGCAGAAAAAAAGAACAAAAGAACAAAAATTAAAAAAAAAAAACACAAGCTTTTAAAGAAAAAGAACAATGCTTGCTAGTTTTTTTTGTAGATTTTCTGTTCTTCAAGTCAAAACACCTGCCCTCGAAATAGATTTTCTATGATGTTCTAGTTCTAAAAGCCACAAATTTGATACAACATGAAGCTTTTTTGGTGCCTTGGATATACAGAAGGGAAGCCAATCATATTTGCATTCTGCCTTTGATTGTATAGTATGATCTTTAAGTTATATTTTAACCATAGCTTGATTATGAGGCTATTAAGTTGTGGAAACCATTCAGAAATTGCTTTCGTGGGATCACAGTGAGGGTTTTTTTTTTTTTTTTTCTCTGTTTGAGTTCTATCACTTTTATATTTGTGGCTGGTAAAAAGAAGACTCGTATTTGAGCTCCATCGGTCCACATGGATGAGACAAACAGAGAACACGATCTAAAAAAATCAAGGGTCCCAGTTCCATGGAATAGATGGGATTCTAATTATTATGGTTAGTATTAGTAATAATTATTATTAATAATATTATTGGTCATATTTGAAATGAGTAGTAGAAATCAATAAGCTCCTTTTGTCAGGCTGCTTGTGAGTGTGTCTGTATGTGAGTGGGTATGGCGGTGTACACACATGCCTATGTATGTGTGTGTGTGTGTGTGTGTGTGGATGGTGTGAATGCTACATGTGTATCTATATTAGCAGTGTGCATCCTAAGGTGAGAGGCACTTGAGCAAATGTTTGAGTCAAGTCGTAGACAGTGCAGTTTAATGTTAAAATATTACGGAGCCAGCCGAGGCTACACATACTTTGTCCATCAGTATAACAGGGCATCTATGCTATATCACTGCCTTCATGCATTAACAATGTATCATGGTTCATTGTTAGTCGACAATAAACTCATGTGCAAAGGACTATGAGTGAGACAGAAAAGGATTTTTAAAAAAAGATGATACGGGCGAAGAGACTTTCACTTACAGCCCCTTATGTTTCTTAGAGCATTTTTTCTGAGGTGTGTTGCACCTCAGACTCAGAGGTCAGGAGAGGTGTGTGTTCATATCTGCTATTCTGTTAATGAAATGTTGCCAGATACTTTTTCACATTGTTACAATATGGTGTTTCCTTAGTTGTGAAGGGCTGCTTTGACAGAGGAGTAACGACCTCTCACATGGGCAGAATGTGTGACTCATGTGAAAACCAGCAGAGGGCGATGTCCTGAAGAGTCTAAAGATGGTGCTTTACAAAAAAGAAAAAAAAAAGATGTGTGGAAGGACATTAGACTCATCTGTATTAGCAGGGAAGGAATTAGGTGTGGAGTGGAAAGGGTTGGAAAGCGCAGGTATTGCAACTAAGAAGTCACTGTTGAACTGTGGAAGGCGCATTAGTGCATGACACAGGATGGTAGGACAGAGAGGAGTTTAGCGGTGCAGGAGCATGCTGCTGTGAAGGAGACGATGATGTACAGCCAGGGGCTGGAAAACGATTACAAACAGGCTGCCCAAACGCCTCACTATGTCACATTGATATCTGAAAATCTTGACAGAATCAACACATGCGTCTTGCAATGGATGTCAAATGAACAAAAAAATGGTTCCAAATACATGGAAATTAAATGAGGAACTAAGACTGTACGACCATGTGAGGATGAACTTTCTTGGGGGTGTTAGAAGAGAACATGATGAGAAAATACTGTCAATGCATCTGGAGTCCCACATAGGGTTGTTTTCAGCTCCCCTATATGATTTCAATGGCAAAGCACTTTGAAAACATGCTCCCCAGGAGATAAGTAAAATGAAATGCGTGGTGATTGGAGATGAATGGATGTTTCCTTTTTCCTTGTTAGCCTTTTCTTTGGTTTACTTTGTAGGGCTGGTTTCCCAATCGTCAGACATACCCTTGTCAAGCAAGAGTCAAATTTTAAAGGCTTTCCACAACTTACGATGAGAGGACATTCCGATTTAAAAAAAGAAAAAAGAAGAAAAAAAGAAAAAAAAAAACATTCCTGTTGGAGCAAAATGCTGTTGTGGAGTCTGGCTGAAAATCTGTAAACGAAACAGCAAGATGAATTGGAAAAGATTCACTGACCCATGGGTTCTGTTTTATTTTTTTATTACTTTATCAAGAAATGAATTATTTGTTTTACTTGAATTTTGTTTTCTTCTTATTTATCTGCATCACAGCCACAGATAGTCACACAGGGCGAGCAGTGAGCTACAAGAAAGGGTGGTCGAACATCCAATATTTGCACATGTTCTTCAGAGGGCAATGAGGTTTGCAATTGTAAGACAGAGCAGAGCCTCTGGTCAAAACCACCTTAATGATGTGTGTTGTAGTGGTTGGTCAGTTTATTATTATTTTTTTCTTCTTTTTTTATGGTGCTGGCTTGTAATTTGCTCAGATGTAAGCCTATTGCCTGTCAAGTCAACACATCTTTCCCCTGTGTGCTTTGCTGCTTCAAGTCAGTTTCGTGGGGGTTTAACCATCAGGCAGACATCAGCACAAAACAAGAGCAGCAACGTGTCTTTGACTTATGCTTGAGTTTTTTTCATGACGGTATGTGACTTTGCTGAGTGTATGTTTGTCAGACTAGAGACAACTGGGGGGATCTAGATTTTAGCGATGTTTTTCAGTAAAACTGGGCAATTTAATTTCCACTTGCCAAAACATCCCTGTCTGAATATTTGATACGACCCCCTTCATTCTGCCTCTGTTTGCCTGATGTAAGCTCTCTCCCAAACTTAATGGTTGTGATTTTCTTTCCTGCAATTTGTTGTTGCATGTGTTATGTATTGAGACCACCCTTTCAATTTGTGTTTGATATATTTTATGGGGTGACCAGACCCACAAAAGGGTTTTCTAAGATTTAGAGATACTGTATTCCAAAGTGAAGAGAGGACAGAGGAGGAGGTGTGAAGACATCAAGAAAAAAGTGTCAATATTTTTATTGAGTTTTTGTTGTCTTTTTGCGCTGCTAAAAGCTATGAATTTGTTTCATTTATACAAAAAATAACATTACCTAGTTGTGATGTGTCACTTGAGTGTGCTGCTATTTTATAAACATTTGTATTATAATATAATTATTTTACTGCTTAAGAGATACATTCAGAAAAACGAAGTAGATGGTGATAGAAGAACATGAAATGAGTATTCGACTGGAAATGTTCTTTGTACAGTTTGACAGTTTGCTTAGATAGCATGTCTCCTTTTCCCCCTTTTTTTTTTAAATCTATTTTGCTCTCCTTCTTCGGTCACATTCTGCATCAGTGGTATTTCCTATACCTCAGGATTACTGGACAAAATAAACACAAACCAATTCATCGCCTATACCTCTGTCGTTAGGGAGCCTGGAACAGAGAAGAAAGAAAACTGAGGTGGAAAAGAAATATTTGTGGATGATTCTCTTTGATTTAGTGTGGAAACACCTTACTCAGTGAGACGGGAAATAGAAAATATGCAAGGCTCCCACTTGGACTTGATGTATATTGGAGGGGGGGTTTGGTGGGGAGGGGGACATGATAACATTGCAGCATTGTGTTTGGGTATTTGTACCGGAGACATTTGTGTTTATGTTGGTGCTACATCTGATTTGTTGTGTGCAGGGGAGGGAAAACCAGCATTCCTATGACAGCCAAAGTACAGCTGTTGCTTTATACAACTACACTCACTCTTGAATGTCAGTAAATATGGATTCTGTAAGTGAGAAAGATATGCTTTGGTCTGAAATATTCTGCGTGTATACTATTGTAACTACCACAAAAGAATAAGTTGAGCTACACCTGTCATTTCCAACCATAAATATTCTGATATCTGGAAATTTCAATGGTGCAGATTTCCCTTTGAGTGCCTCCCCCCCTCCACTATAACTCATATTATGTACCTCAAATGTCTGTTGCACAACCTCTGTTCAATAAATTTCTGCTTTAAAGGGTGTGACACCACATCAACTCACTGGTATTTCCCACGTCTGTGTTCCTTTCCAGCAGCTTTTGTATTGTGTCATAGTGAGTAGAATAATGTGTCCAAATGTGTTGAGCAGACTCAGCAGTGAGTTATACTCATTACTTGAAAGGTTAAATAATGTATTTTCCACCGGCTAGAATAGTTTTAAATACAACTGAAAATGGACACACTTGCACACAATATTCTGCAAGGACGTACACATAAAGATGATCAACCAGTGGCCCTTCTTCGCAAATGCTGCAGAAAACTGCATTTAGTTGTAAAAAGTAACTGTTTAAATGTTTTTGGTTTTTTTTTTAGTTCTGCATGTTGAAGCAGAAGGGTATCAGGACACTTTACACATTTTAAGTTAACATAATATCATTATTTGAATGGATTTTTTTTTTTTTTTTGACTGTCTGTAAATCTCATTTATAAATAATATATCCCAACATTAAGAGTCTGATGGATAACTTTAGATTACATTTCATTATGTATATTTATTTTTAATCATTCCATATGATTGATTTATTTGATATTTGATATGTGAATGTTTATTAGACAGTCACATACCTTTCTTAGTCATTCTACATGACAATTCATAAATCACAGGTTGTCACATTATATATAAATGCATAACATCAAATATATATAAAACATGTCTTGTTAGATTGGATACACCATCCACTATCTCTGCTATAAATCTTGCCAAAACAAAAGTTTCCATATTAAAAAAGGCAAATTGACATATACTATATAGATAAAAATGTTAAGACACATTACACCTACAGCTTGTCAAACTTCCCATTCCAATGTTATGATAGAAATGCTAGTATCAGCTGTTATCAAGAACTATGATGGTAAATAGCAAATCAGTTGTTTAAAAAAAAGTTTCTTCTTGAGTGAGACTTAGAGAAACCAGAAGGTTGATTTAACATGACTATTTATGGTCTGAACGTGACAAATATTTGAGAAATCTAAAAATTAAACATTTGTTAAACAATGATAATGATTAAAAGTAAATACTGAGTCGAAGTTTGAAAAATAAAGAAAATCTGAGGATTTAGATGATAATGTAAATTTAATTAACCCTAAAGATGAAAATGCAATTTTTTATTTGCAATGATGTCTTTTCTAATATAAAATTAAATTATGATGTTTGTAATTATTGTAAAGGACAGAAAGAAAGAAAGAAAGAAAGAAAGAAAGAAAGAAAGAAAGAAAGAAAGAACTAAAACACAGTAAAGAATATAAAGTCAAGTGCAAAGCAGGATGTTGTTTGGCTGTTTTTATTCCATGTAGTGTCATATATCAGCACTAGATAAAACAAATCGTGATAGCTCTTTTAAATCGAAGAAAAGAAAGAAAATCTGAGCATTTAGATAATAATGTAAATATAATTAGCCCTACAGATTAAAATGCTTTTTTTTTTTAAAAATTTGCAATGATGTCTATTCTAATGTAAAATTATAATATGATGTTTGTAATTAAAAAGAGAAAGAAAGAAAGAAAGAAAGAAAGAATATAAAGTCATGTGCAAAGCAGCATGTTGTTTGGCTGTTTTTATTCCATGTAGTGTCATATATCAGCACTAGATAAAACAAATCGTGATAGCTCTTTTAAATCGAAGAAAAGAAAGAAAATCTGTGCATTTAGATAATAATGTAAATATAGTTAACCCTAAAGATTAAAATGCTTTTTTTTTTTTTAAATTTGCAATGATGTCTATTCTAATGTAAAATTATAATATGATGTTTGTAATTAAAAAGGGAACGAAAGAAAGAAAGAAAGAAAGAAAGAAAGAAAGAAAGAAAGAAAGAAAGAAAGAAAGAACACAGTAAAGAATATAAAGTCAAGTGCAAAGCAGGATGTTGTTTGGCTGTTTTTAGTTCATGTAGTGTCATATATCAGCGTCAGATAAAAACAAATCGTGATAGCTTTTGTAAACCGCTTGCATAATTAATATTTCAATAGCACTTCAAGAATAACTGTATTAATATAAATAAAATAACTAATTTCTCAAACATTAGGAGACTGCTATACTTCCCCTCTAAGCAACATATTTATCCCACATGTACAAAAATTTTAATTTACTGATTCAGGTTGCGACAGTCACATATTTAATGTAATCAGCGGGTGAATGAAGGAGATGTAATATTGAGTAAAGAGGCTAAGTGGCGCTAACGTCAGGAACTCCTTCAGCCAATCAGAAGCCGAGCTACTAATGCGTGCAACCTCAAAACTTCACACTTCCGGTGTAGGATTTACATTCAGTCCGTGAAGCCCCGGTCTCAGCTGTAGATGATTAGTAATCATCATTCTGTCCACGCCAGTCTCTGTAAGATGTCCTGTGTAAATACTGATATTAAATGTTAAATTTTTAATATATTTCCACCCCAGTCGCGAGACCATATAGTCCATTCGCGAGAGTCTGTGTTAGGGCACGAGCTTAACTGCCAGTGTTGGCAAATGCGTAACAACATGAGAAAGTTAACGTGTGGATTAACTCTTGTTCGACAGTAAGTGCACGGAATATTGTTATTTTGTGTTAGTAAATAAATGTTACGTGTCTAGACCGAAGTCCAAGAAGCTAATTATACACAAAAAATAACAATACTTTTTTTTTTCTTTTTGCTAGTGGCTTTATGTAAAATATGAGAGCAGACACGTTAAGCTTGTATTTTATTTTTTTTTAACGCTACAACTAGTCTTAAAGTTAGACCATAAATTAAACTAAAGTCAGTTTGCATGAATTTACTTAAAACTTTAGTTATACACGTAGGTGATAACTTAATGAGAAGCATAGTGTGAATTACTGGTAAATAAAATGAGGCCTTGGCGGAGTCAGTGGATAAAATAGACTGTCTGTCGTTAACACAGTTGGATAAGCTCATTACCGTAATAGTGGACAGTCTTAACAAAATGCAAATAAGGAAAGTTTTCTGAAGGGGAACATGGCATGGCTCTGGTTCAGCTTTCTCTGTCCACTTTGTCGATACCTTTGACATTCAGGTCTATTTTTATTTATGCAGTGACTCATAACGACCACCAGGGGTCAGTATTATATGTATGGAAACTTTATTGATCCCTCAATCAAGGCAGCACAGAAGAAAGTGTAGGGTAAAGAAACTGTATGCAGTATGAAGAAAGAGTGCCCAAAAAATCAAAAATATAATAGTACTTTGTAGGCCTTATAGATATTTACATAAGTAGTAAAATTGCACAGTATGTCAGACAGTACAGATGGGAGAAAAATCAAAAGAGTTAAACTTTTGTGAATGAACTTGGCCTCATCAATCATTAGAAACGGTTCAATAAAATCAAATTTCTGAGAACTTCTGTGATTCAGCTTTAAACATATTTAACCCTTTCATGCATGTGAATTATGAAAACCTTAGCCTAGATTTTTTTCCTCATTGTTTTTATTCTTCTTTAGGCATGAAAAAACAATGCTATTGAATTTTTTTATTGAACCTTTTTTTTTATGAAGGTTGATTTGTTTCTTTATTGCTTTAACTAAAAAAAAAAAAAATTAAATTAAAAAAAGTGTTTGAATGGAAAAAAAAATTCATGATCCAAAAAATTTATTTTGAACACTTTTTTCTTTGATTGAAAAAGTTTTTTTTTAATTGAAAATATATATTTTTTTGGTTAAAGCAATAAAGAAACAAATCTACCTTCATAATTTTTCATGGAGTTCCAAAAATGTCCAATCCACTGGACACCATGTGTTTAATTTTTGAAGCAAAGAATACAATATCAGAAAGTGATATACTGTGTGAAAACTATAAAATCAAAACATTTTTAATGCAGCTAATCTGATGTTTTCTCACATTTTATCATATTCCCAATTTTTACTAGCAATTGATTTACACTCAAACATGTCACTGCAGATCAGGTTTATCAAAAACAGCAAAGTTACAGTGATGGTGTGAATGTCAGTGTATGGGATGGTGCATGAGCGTCCACTATGTTGGCTGATATGGAACAAAAACAACAAAACCCATGAATATACAAGAGAACAGATGTAGAATAGCTGTCCACTGTAGTGACCACTATGCATGAAAGGGTTAAACATGTGCAATATCAGGTGTTGTTTAGTTGCACTGTTTTCTGTCTTTCAAAAAAGACCTTGATGCCATGTTTGAATTAAAGTGTTGCAGCCATACTTCCTACACCCACATACAACACTATAATTTCAATGTAACAGGGATACAGCAGCTCAGATTAAAAAAAAACTTGACCACAGTTAATCACTTTTGACATGTATATTAAGAAACTGTTTATGTCCTGCAGTGGGGAAACGCAGTACAACAAACTTGGCCTGCTACAAGGTAATAAATGATTTTAAAAATACATTAAGTTTATTTTTTAAATGTAAATTGACTTCTTTTTCTCTCTAAAAGCTCTCTTTTCTGTTTCTCTCTTCCTCCACTTCAGGCCAGGCTATCGACTCACCGTTGTCTGAGACCGGACTGCAGCAGGCGAAGGCTGCAGGACACTACCTCAAAGATGTTAAATTCAGCCATGTCTTTGTCAGTGATATGTTGCGAGCCCAGGAGGTACAGAACAGCCACGTCCCCATTGAAGTTCATTATACAGTCGTGAGAAAAAAGTTTTTGGATACCCTTAAAATTTTACACATTGTCAGATTTTATCATGAAATATTTGCAGAAAGATATTTTTTGTGTTTCAAAAGGAAATTTTTTTTTGGTTTATTATTAACAAGAAAAAATAACAAAACTAAATCCTTGACAGTTTCAACATGTCATACCCTGGATGTGTTTCATTATCTTGCTGAAACATCCAGTTTCGACCTTGACAAAACAGAGCATGTGCACTTCATGTGGGTTTGGAGAATGCAACAATACCAGAAATTTTTTTTTCACCCCTGTACATCTATAGTAGAAAACTGTATCAGAATCTAGAGGGAATGATTTGTACCGTAGTTCATATCTCAGTTGACGGTGTTTTGTTTTCTTCCAGACTGCTGACACAATAATGAAACACAACAGTAGTTGTTTAGGTTTACAAAAGGCCAGTGATCCTTTACTGAAAGAGAAGGTGAGTGACACATCTCTGCCATGTTACTGCCTCTTCTTTAAAGTATACATATTTCTTACCATAATCTGTGTAAATCTAGTCAATCAGCCAGTTTGCACACCACTACTCCGATCATTATCTGATTTCTGGAGTTATCAGATTATTCAAGCAATCATGTAAACAGTATAATCTGATGTTTTATCAAGTAACAGCAGTAATCTGATTATGGGAAATCATATTAATGTAGCTGGATTTCCCCCCTATACTCCAATGTGTTCCTGCATGTATACAGGTTAATCTGATTTATTTAATTCTTTTACATCTGTGCATGTGCAAACACAATTACAATCATAGAAAATGGAAGTCATGTACTCAAAGACAATGACAGGAAGTTTAATTCTACCATCACTATGTATGTACATATTCCAAAAGAAGTGCGATAATGGATTGGAGTGTCTAAACCAGGGCTTTCATGTTTCGTGTTTACATTTCTTAAGTGCATGTAAACACGTCAGATCTGATAATTATTATTATATGATTACTCTGTTATCGGATTTTTATGGTCATATAAACAGGCTCATTGTCTTGCTTTCCAGAGCTTTGGCATAGCAGAGGGAAAGCGGATGCTGGACTTGAAAGAGATGGCCAAGGCAGCTGGTCAGTCGTTTCTAAACTTTACCCCTCCAGAAGGAGAGACCCAAGAGCAGGCAAGTCAACACAGGTGGATTAGAAAGCATCTGTGATTTTGTTATTTTTTCAAGACAAGTAGAAATTTAATTGTCTGCCAAAGGGGCAATTCAGTGTGCAGTACTAATAACACAAAATGAGAAATACTCATTTAGACAGAATGTAATATAATAAATACAAGAAATAACAAACAGCTGCTAAATGTTTGAGATGAAGCCGATAGAATACAGTTGAAATGTTATGTCATGATCCACAGCAGATAAAAGAAGAGGTAAAAGCAATCAAATAAATGTGACCTATTTGTCAATAAAAGTCTTCAAAACTTTTCTAATATTTATAATTGTTCTTCAGTGTACCTCTGAAACATGGGAATTAGAATAATTTAAATCTTAGGCAGCAAATTTTGTGAAAGCAAAACTTGTGTCAATTCCAAAACTTTTGGCCAGGATTATATATGCATCTAATCCAAAGTTGACCAGGTTCCTATTAGTAAACTATGCTTAATTTTTAACACAATGTCAATCTATGGCTCATTTTCATTCTGGGTGGAAGTACATTGGTCTTGGATAACTATATAATCACAGCCACAGTCATAAAATATAAATCATGCAAGGGAAAGACCAACAACCATCAGAATTAGTAAGAATGTCACAACCACATGAAAAAAAGGAATAAGACTGTAAGAATACAGAATTCAGACCAGTAAAAGAGAATTTCACACCGAAAGATGGCTAGACTTCTGACGGCTAAGATTTTGATTGTATAGTTTGGCACAAGTACTTCTACAATTCCACTGACTGACCATTAATTTTTAATTTAAAAGGACTAGGAATATCTAAAATCACTACAAACTCTTTCTTTGTCACATTTAATTCCAGAAATTTCCGAAACCATTTTAAAAAAATGACTTCGGCCATGGATTATTTCCTTGTCCTTCCACAATTGCTTGGTTTAAACACAGCAGAGCCAACAAAATTCCACTTATTCATTGTCCTAAAGCAATGAATACATACCACCACTAGGGGGCAGAAAACATCCACTCTCTTATTTACTGCCTGACTGTCAAATATAATGTGGTAAAGTCAGGGCCCCTTTGCATCCACATGCTTGCACTTCTTATGTATTTGTCAGAGCCCTTGTTAAGAATCAGGGGATCAAAGTACATGACCCAACAACTGCACAATGTTCGTCACTGGCCCTGATTAAAAAGTCACTGCTTAGGTTTGTGTTATTTGTGTAAGAGCTGTGGGAGGACAGGGGGAGTGTGTGTGGGGGCGTCGGAAGGAAGGATGTTCTATTTAAAAGATACTCCATCAGGCTTCATCCATTAGTTCTTGGCTTGGACGTTAACTTAAGTCCATCCCAGTACGTGACCAGCACGTCGTGGTAGGGGTGATGATGCACATATACAAAGATAGATTTGACGTAAGAAGCAGGCGCCCCAATCAGCACCAGCTATAGAAGCCTCTCCCCTAGTTTTACAAAACAACTAACAGGTTGTTGCATCAGGTTTAGTGTTTCTGATTAACTTTCATGCAGGTGATCAAGAAAAACAAGGTGCCATTTAAGTTATTTTTGCTCTGTTCAGGTGAAGGAGCGGGTCAAAGAGTTCATGGAGAAAATGCTCCAGCAGATTGGGGAAGAACACTGGGATGATAACGGGGAAGATGAAACTTCAAGAGAAACAATTCCTGTGGAGGGAAACGCGGATGATGGGGTTAGGGGTGTCCTGGTCCATGCCCTCGTGGTCACCCATGGAGCCTATATGGTTGTCGCAGTGAAATATTTTGTGGAAGAGTTACATTGTCCCTTACCTCAGGGTTTAGACCGAGCACGTATGTTCTCTCTGAGTCCAAACACAGGTCTGTGTCGGTTTATTCTGACTATAACTAAAGAGGACGGCAGGTTTAAGTTGTCAGGGATCCACTGTGTGTTCATGCACAGAGGGGATCATGTTCAACAGGGAGAGTTTAAGTAGATGTAGCAAGGACGTCACAATAAACAGGTTTAGATACAGATGAAAACTGAAAGGTATGGATGAGAAAACTTGAAAAATACAGGTTATTTTATTTATACAGCACATATTTATTTTTTCTTCTTAATCTGAGTAAATGCATGGTGCACCCATAATAGTGTTCATTAAAATCACAGGATGTTTTTCCCCAGTTCTCAGTAAAGAGTGGACCCTGTGATTTATTTGCACCGACAAAATTACAGTTCCACGAAGATACGGTTGAGATTTCTGAAAACAGTGGCAACTCTAGACAAGCTCTCACAGGGAGGGGACCGTCATCTCCCTCAACATGTTACTGTACATCAGGGGTAACAAATGTACGGCCTGGAGTCCAAAACCAACCAGCCAAAGGGTCCAATCCGGCCCATGGAATGAATTTATGAAATGAAAAAATTACAATGAAGATACTAATAATTGAGGCTGTCAAAATCATTTTAGTTCATTTTGTCTCAAGTTTGTCAGACCAGTGAAGTACTGTCATAAAAACCTATAAATAATGACAACTCCAAGTTTTTCTATTTGTTTTACTGTAAAAATACATGAAAATGTTAACATTTACAAAATTTTCTTTCTCAAAAAAGGTGAATAACCTGAACAAATATGAACAACCTGAAATGTTGTAAGAGAACTAAGTGCAGTTTTAACAATATTCTGCCTGATATTACATGTTTTGTTCCTTTGTAGATGAGCTGTGATCTGTAAGTTGTAATCAGGGTGCTTGCACAGGTCTTGAAAGTCTTAAAAAGTCTGGAATTTTAAAGCGTTGTTTTCCAGACCTTGAAAAGTTTGGGCTTCTATGTGAAAGTTTTAATAAAGTATGGAAAGGTTTCCCTCATTGTCGAATTTTAGAGTATGGTCAAAGGCACATAATCTTGTAAGATAAGAAATACATGAGGAAAACATCTAAAAAACTTGAAATGATTTTTTTCACCGGTTGGTACTAGAATGATTCTACTGAAACTTGTTTGTGGGACATCTGTGTACTTTTGTGATTTTGGTGTTTTGAAAACTTTTCTGTCAAAACATTATTTACTGCGAATTATGCGTTCATTCATTCATTTGAATGAACTCTGCTACACACAATCTCAACCAAAAAAGTTGGCACATAGGTATAAAAGTACATTAAGTCAAGGTTTGAGGGGAAAAAAAGCAGTTTTGAAAAAGTCTGGTATTTTTATTTGGATAAAGAACAAACATCCTGTGCAGTGTACATGTGTAGATGGTAAACTGAGGCATAATACTGCTAAAATTGCTCTTATTTTTCTTAAGAAATTTCAGGTTTTCACTTTTTTTTTTTTTTACATTTTCACAATGTAATTTTAATTTTTCCTACTGTAAAACATAGAGAAAAATTTGGAGTTATTATTTATAGGTTAAGTTATTTTACAGGTCTGACCCACTTGAGATCATAATAGGCTGTATGTGGCCCCTGAACTAAAATGACTTTGACGCCCCTGCTGTATATAATGGAATCCTTTACTCCATTCCACTACTTTGTTTGACTGGAGGCACAACACTTTTCTTGGAACCCGTTCATCAGTTTGTCACCATCATCCTGCATCCAATCCAAACAAATTGATTTTTGTTTGTCACAATATAAGACATATTGGTCGTTGCTTTAGACTGATGTTCTTCAGCAAACTGAAGCTAATTCACTGTTGGCGACAATGCTGACGCATAGTTTCAAAGAAATACTGGTCTTGTATCCTTTTCCATCTTTTGAAGGACTTAGGAAGAATATTTGGAGAGTTCTCTAACGAGAGGTTCTATGTTTAGGGACTGTTTAGGGACTTATGGTGTGGTGTATGTGAGGCATGTTCTTTCCAGTTGAATACACTCAATGGTACAATGTGTTAATTCTTAAATCCTTTCATAAGAAGAATTGGAAAACAAATGAGACAAGTGTTGATTAGCTCGTGTTTTCAAGATGCGTCTTAAAAAGTATTGAATCGTTGTACATTTCCCCTGTTTTTTGCGTTTAACAATAGAATCATGGTAAACATAATTTTCCTTTTTAACAAGAATTTTGCAAAAAAAAAAAAAAAAAAATTCTCAGCAATGCCAAATAAGTAAAAACATATAATGTATCATGTTGTTAATATAATGTTGCTCTTGGACAACTGGGAAATGTGCAAAAAAAAAACCCAAGGGGGAAATCAGGATAAACTTTATCATGCCATATGGAAAATGTGTTTTGGACAACAGTGTTGCACATTGCTGCATTCATATTCAGACACATATTGTAACAAAACACACTCAGTTACAAGATTTTGAAGTCTGCATTATCACAATAATTGGTACCCAGCGCAACAAACTCCACCCCTCACACCTATTGTAGCTTATTTTGGCATGGATCCAGCTGATGTCGTCATGTCTATGCATGTGCTGATGTGATGATGAACCAAATGGATGTTTTCATAGACAAATTGTGCCCATTATAAGTAAATGGGAGAAGAAAAATGATTTTTAAAAAATCATAATTGGAATTTTGACCAACTTTTCCAAAATGTAACCACATCTATTCTGGGTCACTGGCAATCTATAAACCAAATTTGGTATGAATTCAACCAATATTTTTGCTGCTAGAGCGTAAACAAAGAAACAAAACCAAAAACAATACCCCTTTCCTCTCCTTCAGGGGGCGGGGTAATAAATACAGTTAATTGATACAACAAATTAATTTAAAAAGATGGGAGTGATTCCATTCCTTAAAAAGATTCCTTAATTTTCAGTGCCTAGGATAAAAAAATAAATAAAATTTTAAAAAGCAAATTAAAAAAAATAATCAAGTAGTTAGAAGATCAAATACGTGATAGAAGCAATAGTAGAATCAAGAGTAAAAAAATTAATAGTAAGAACAAATCAAGGTACTCTGTAATAAGAGTCTGTGGGGATCTTTTAGGTTGGGGTTACTTTTGATGCCACTGTTTTCACAAATCCCAGTTGTATTTTTGTGTTGTTCGATGCAGTATCAGTTCAGAGGATGTCCACTTTATAATACATTTTAGGACAGGTTCTCTAACACGGCTGCATAGTTTTATTATTTCTATTATAGCTAATATCAAAATCAGAAAGTTATACATGAATCCATATGATGTGCCTCTGTTGAAGATGTGTCAACAGTGTAAAATGATTAATAAATGGAATTGTATGCTGTGTTTTCTGTGTTTACAGTGAGTATCAACCTTAATTTTAGTTATACATGAAGACAAACACATTTATTATTGTATATGACTTTTACATAGGCCTACAGTAATCAATAAAATGAGTGTTAGGTTTAGATGTTTGTGATTTGAGCTACTCTGTTTAACCGCAGGTAAAAAATGTGTTGTAGTTCAGTGTCATCATCCCCTTGTTTCTGTCTGGCTGTTCATTACTATAAATGTGGGCAGTTTTTACTCTAATGAGTGTCTGAGTTTCTATATTTATCATATGAGAGCTCAAACATGTTACGTAGGAAAACAGGGCAAAGCTGCGCCCGTGTTGACTTTTTGGAAATCAGTGACACTTTCAATGTTGTGAATTAACACTTCAGTCAACAAAGAAAACCGCATGCCAAGACTTGGGATGTGCTGTACTGTAGCTGATGTGAACCGTTTGTCCTCCGCAGGTTCTCAGCTCCCATGACTGAGCAAAAAAACGTGTGATAGTGGATAAGATGGATGAAGAATAGGAGGATTTTTTATCTATATACGTCTAATTTACATTTTGTTTCACTAAATTTACAGAACCAGCATTATTATCTTTTTTTTTTTTTTTTTTTTTTTTTATTCATTGGCTTACTTAATAGGGACCATGTATATTTATGAACATTGCTGTATACAAAATACACCCATGTAAATATGCCAGAATTAGTAAAAATAACTACTTTTCATCTGTGGTCCCTAGGCAGGTGACAGAAACAAGAGATAAAACAGCCAACATTAATACATCACTTGTTGGCTATAAATTAAAAATTAAAAATGCACGTAATGATGACATAGGCATCATCAAAACAAACAAAAAAGAAACAAAAATTTGTATTCTTATTATTATTCTTATTATTATTACAGGGTTCTGGCGTTGTCTTAAAAAGCCTTGAGTTTACAAATCTGCATTTAATACCTTTAAAAAACTCTTAAAAATATCTTACATTTGATCAGAATCAGAATTTATTTGTCATTGCACAGCAGTACAATGAAATTAAAAGCTAAACCTTAAAGTGTGACCACATAAAGCAATAAAATATGGTAGGTCTTAAGTTATGTTGCCATAAACTTGTTTTCTATGTTGTGTTTAAATGTGTCTGGGAAATGTTCAAGCTGTAAAGAAAATAACGTTATTCAACTCAGTTCCACCCGTTCCAACCTGACAATTTATATTGAAATTAGGAACCAATTATCACTAACTTTGCAGTGAGAAATAACTCGGTGTTGGAGTAAATAAATACATTTTCCTAAATTCTGTGAGTCACAGATTTTTGCCAGTATGGCCATGAAATAGGCAAGAAATGGGCATTAAATTCTGTTCTAGGTAGTCTTCAAAAGGTCATAAAAAGTCAGAAATTTAACTTGTAGAAACCTGTAGGAACCCTGTATTATTATTAGTTTTATTATTATTCCTTAGCTTTTTTAAAAAAAAAAAAATTTGTCACTTAGATAATCAGATGCCATTTTCCTACATTTAGTATTTTGTGTCATTCTCTTGGGTTATAATCTATTGTGGATCAAAAAAGGCCTGTTGCATGATTCTTTGTCAATAGTTGTTCCAGTTTTTCATCAGTTCCTTCTTGAAAGTCTCAATTTGATTTTAGTGCACAAGTAGGTTTATTTGTATCTTGAGGAACTGTTGTTTTATATTATTAATTTAATGTTATATGGTCACTTTTTGTGATTTTATTTTTATTCACTTTGTGTCACAGTTACTCTTAGGTTTAGTTGTCATAAACTATAAAAATTGCCATTGTCATGTTTTTGGTGGTGAGAATATTAACCCTTTATGCATTGAAGTCACAATATTGCAGCAAGCAACAAAACTGAATGAAACGGAAAGCTTTTTGAAATCTTGATATCAAAATTGAATATTAAAAACAAAGTGACACAAGCAGGATGCAGTTCCCTTTAGCTACTAGAATGATGTATTTTTCATGAACATGTGATGTAACAGGTATCATCATCATCAATCAGTCAAATTTCATTTATATAGCACCACATCATAGCAAAAGCTGACATGACACTTGACATTTAGACCTGGTCTGAACCAGACTCTTAGTCCACCAGGGCCTTGAAGGATCCTAAAGGCGTTATATGGAGTATATCTTCAGAGTATGGCTGTTTGTTGAAGGGTTTGATAAAAAGGCATGGTTTTAATGGGAGGTTATTTGATTGTGGTTCACTCTTTATGTATAGTGTATCGTTTATGCCATTTTCTCTCAGGACATGTTGCTCACATCTTTTCCAAAATGCGCTTATTCCCACTTTTTGACTTTTTTTTCACCCCTGAAGCTAAAAATACAAGCAGTCAAGACAGGCTACAGAATATTTACACTTTATTTTTCCACATAAGATGTAACACACCACAAAATATATAAATAATAGAACAGTAGCCTACGAAGAAAGTAATTGAACACATTTCAATAAATAAATACTATTTCATTGCTGTGACTCTTGGTGTCCTGCACCTGACATAATTTTATGGTGTTTATGAATAGCAGAAGATCTGTTTCAGTAAAAACAATATGCAGCCGTCAGCTTTTATTGATCAAACTCCACTCATGAAACATTACACTATTCATATAAATATTAATAATAACTAACAGATTAGCCATTGTTACATATGCAAAACAAACATTGCCACATCTGGCAATGGCTTAAAATTTAACTGACAAAAGAGGTTAAAGGACAAGGGGCCGCTGGACCAAACCTGCCTCAGGATTATGTCAAATGTTGCCAAACTTTCTTCTGCTATTTAAACAGGAAAGTTCAGGCCACTGTGACGTGACAGTTGTTGGGACACATTATCATCTGAGATCTTTCCGTAACAGTATTTCTGAAAAAGTTAAGAGTTTCTAAAGATACTTTCTCATACGCTGTTAATTCTTTCTGTGTGCCCCCCTGAAGAACAACAGTATAACCTCAGACTGCCTTCTTGTGTCAGTATCTTTTTCCCAAGTTATTCTGTGGCTCTCACTCTGACTGCAGTCCACAAATACAACGCAGTGTATCTACAGACACCTATGTCCACCACATAGTGAAGTAAAAAACAAACAAACTGCAGCCTCATTTGACTCTCACTCATCAAATCCAGCTCAGTCTCTTATTGTTCTGCGCTGTCTGCAATATTGGTCTTGACAGGGCTCACAGATCCATTGGATTGTAAGACCCTCAGGGGGTCATGGCAGGAGGTGATGGTCTCCTTGGACACAGCGCCTGCTTGGTCCCGTTCAGGCTGCCCGTGATCCGGTTCCGGTTTTGGAGGACTAGAATGATGCGTTTCTGTTCCTAATGGATCAGAGCGGTTCACATCATCACTTCTTTTTTGTCTCTTTACCAGAGGACCCAGAAACCTCTGCAGCAGGCCCGAAGAGAGTGCAGGTGACCCCTGCTGGGGAGCATTTAGCTCCACCCCTTCTATCTTTAACAGTCGGCCTCCACTTGTTGAATAAAACACATCATGGTTTTCCCAGTCCAACCAAATCCGCTGGAAGAGACAGCCTTCTTTGTCCTTTTGCCTCTGTTTGATAAAGAGAACCAAATACAAAATGATTTTCATGAACGTTCATACTCATATCTTGACTTCACTCAAATTAAATCTAAAAAAATAGATACTCACAGAGTTGTACAGCTCGCCCTGAAGGTCCATACACACAAACCTTTTTCTTCTCAAATCAAATATTGACACAAAGTTGCTGGTCTGTGTTCTTACTGGCAAAATAACTGCAAAATAAAGTAGAATTCAATGTGAAATACCATTATAAAACAAGGAAAGCGCAGACCTCCGCCAAAACAGATCTGCCCCCCCCCCCGATCACCACCAAAATTTCATAATTTCTTCCTTGTGCCAGTATCAACATTTCCTGAAAATTTCCTGAAAATCCATCCATAACTTTTTGAGTTATCTTGCTAGCAAACAAACACGCAAACAAACAAAGCAAAGCGATCACAGTACTTCCTGGCGGAGGTAATAAGTACATGTAGAGTATATAAATACATTTAATATGTTCAGAAAAGGTTTGCAAAGAAATTTAAGTATGAACATTATTGGTATATATTATTAATTTGCATAGCTGACAAAATATGCTACAAAAGTCTGCAGTTAAAAAATATTTTCATGCCTAAATTTCCATCTGTAAATCATATGTTGGTCATGGGTTTGAATCTTTGGAGAATTTTTAATCTCTTGAGACTTGGGACAATAGAGGTTTCTGCTTTCATGTTTGTTGCATGAAATGATAGTCTTGAGTGGAAACAGTATGATATAGCAATTTTGCATTTTTATGTCATACATTTTTGTATGATGTAAAAAAAATTTGATACATTTTTAATTTTTTAAATGAGTATTCTTTGCAGTGGACAGCTTTTTTTTTTTTTTTTTTAATAAATAAAGCTGTGCAACTGTTGTCTAAAAAACTCATAACTGGGTCTAACTACCCTTTAAGATGCAAAATACTCAAATGAACAACCCTTTATATGAACATAGTTTTATTGCTGTATCCGACTTACCAATAAAATCCCGCTGAATACTCTTTATCATTGACCTCCTCGTCCTCAGATGCATTCTGTCAGCCCTCAGTTCCACCTGTGTCCCAGTGTTCAGGCTGCTCTGCTCAGGTCGCTGCAGTGGTTCCAGGTCCTGGGGCCTCGGTTTACAATCCACTGGTACAGACACATGTACAGCAATCAGGAAGAGTGAGAAGAAACCCGGTTGCATGATCAGTGAGGATGTATTCTTCAGCAACGCTAATGCTCAGATTGGTGTGTGGGCAGCTACTGGAGGAGGAGAAAGTCCAATGGGTCTATTTAAACAGAGGGTCAATAAACTGGCTAACTCATTTACTAAAATGACATGACTCAGAGCGTGTTTTTTTTTTGGGGGGGGGGGGGGAGTTTTGAGAATTTCTTGCCAACCCCTACTGGGAGACAAAATAAATTGCAGCATTAAAAACACATTTAAGTATTAATTATTGTACATTCTTGTTTTTTTTGTTTTTTTTTTAGGGAACTTTGAAGACTATAAACCTACAAGAAGTAAATCTATTGAAGACGAAAGGGGCTGGGAGATGCTGACACACCTCTTCCATGACGTAGGTAATGAAATGCAACACTTCATGGGATTTAAGAAATGTTGTAATAAAAACTATAAAGTTGGTTCAATTCAGACCATTAGATCATCTCTAATCGTAGTGTGTGGACTGTATGTACCCATTTTAATTCATATATGTGTGTTTGTGTTCTTGTTTGTAATTTTTTTTTTTTTTTGCAGTGCTTGACAAAGTATTGTGACAGGGGTAACAAACACAAACAAACAAAAGAGAATTCATAAGACAGACATTGAGCAAAACAAAGGGCTATTTACAGGTGCGTGTGTGTGTGTATGTATATGTGTGATTATTTTTTTGTGAAGGTTGTGCATATTCAGGTGGAAACAGAAGAGAGAATGTGAACAAAATTGCCAGTCTAATAACTAAAAGGGTGAAAGGATATGTTTGTAATTTTCAATGAAAAAGTTAATAAATACAATACATGAAAATTAAAAAATATATATTTTAATCAACTGTGTTTTTATTTCTATTTCTTGCAGTTTGGATTCAACTTCATCTTCATGTGAGGGAAAAGGATAAAAGAATCCAGAAGATGAAGAGCATACGTCCACTATAAAGGCCACAGAGTTAAATCCGTAAGTCACCTTTTGTCACAAACTGTTACAAATAAATGAAAGATGATGACACTTTTAGAAAATTTGTCTAAATATGTTGCCCAACATCCGAGGACAATAACTCATTACCTGTTTTGTTTATAATTAAACCGCACATACCTACGCAATTTGTCACATCCTGTCTTGTCACCCTGCATTTTAACTATTTTGGAGAACAATATTTTTTTTTTTTTTACACTAAAAATAAGCTCATGACTGGTTAAGTGCGAAAACAGTCTCTTTTAAAGATCTGTTATTAATTTAGATTGGATGGCATTTTGGTATCTATCGCTCTTATAATCAGTAACAAAACACAAATACATATAAATATTGATAATGGAGCAACTGTCATTCCCACAGGTTTTGTTAAAGAACAGAGGTATATTTAGGACTGTTTTCTTTTCCACAATATTACAGTACTGAAGTAGGAGCTGAAAACATAGTGACAATATTTTATATTGTACTTGTCAGATACAGTCATGGAAAAAAATATTAGATCACCCTTGTTTTCTTCAATTTCTTGTTCATTTTAATGCCTGGTACAACTAAAGGCACATTTGTTTGGACAAATATAATGATAACAACAAAAATAGTTCATAAGTGTTTAATTTCAGAGCTGATATCTATCCATTTTCCATGGTTTTCTTAATAATAACCAAAATCACTTAAGTTCTTCCTTCAATAGCTATGGCATTGTACTGCCAAAAACAGTGTTTTTAGGCATTCCATGTTTTCTTTTGTCTGTTTTAGTCACATGATACACACAGGAGTTAGTACTTGATTGCATAACCATTGTTTTTGATAACTTTTGATGGCCTAATATTTTTTTTCCACGACTGTATGTATAAAAAAATGTAACATGTGAAACAAGACCTGTGTTAATTGTAAAGTCATATAAGAAGAGATTAGTGTGCAAAAGTCTTCATCCACCTTTAGTTTGAATGTTTCTGCAGAGTTGAAATGAGCAGAAATATTCACTACTCATTCTCTTTTCTTCAGATTCAAGAAGAAAACATGTGCACAGCCACACAAAAAGACTAAATGAATTAAATCGGTTGAATAAAAGCTGGTATAAAACATCCGAAAATGAATGTAATATATCTAATATTGTCTGAACAGAGGGGTTAAAGACATGGTAAGTGTAGAGAGAGGTCACATTTTGGTTTAAAGAAGCTGTTTTTTCCTTTAAACTTGTCTTTTTACTGCCGTACATACTGCACATATCCAGACTGTGTCTCAGTACAGAGACTGAGAAACACATATGTGTGGTCATTAGAACTTTAATAAACCAACAAACATAATGTTGACCACGGACTTTTGCACATAACTGTATGTTGAATTTAGTTATTTAGCAAAGGCAGTTGTTGTTCCTGATGAATTTCTTTAATCTTTATTATGCACGTGTTGAATTGTGTACTTACCTGGAAGAAATGTTGGAAATTTGTACATGCTCTGGGAGGCAGGTATGAGCTGTCACAGACATACATTCTTTTCAAAGATTGAAAGAAATTAGTAAGGAAACTAAGAAATGAGGAGGATTTTTTTTTTATTTCTTTAGTTGCTATTTACCTTAAAAAATTATGTGACCTATGGGTTGCAGGAGATTTTATTTAGTTTAATGATTAAATTTCCATTTCACTGTTAATGTTCAAGAAAAAAAAGAGTCTGTGAGCTCTGCCTTGATGTATTTATTTATTTAGTCTATTTTTCTTGCGTTTTCAATACAGCATTGTAATTTGTCCATTCTTTCGCTTCATAAAATTTACCTTCTCAAAATAAGATCATACTATGGCTATATCGGGTACATCCATGTAATATAATTCGCTATTGTCATTATTTCAATGGTGTAATGTGAGTTGGGTCACGATGGGTTTTCTTTTTTATATTTTAGGCAACACGGCTTTAAATGAATACTAGTCCTATTGCTTCATGCAGCCAGAAGGGGGCGTTACATACTGTGGCATGAAAAGCCACTCAACTTTACTCTGTCTTAAGGTGTCTCATTGTCATGGGCTCTCATAAAATTGATTCATTTGTACTTATTCAGCTATATTTTGTCTTTATCACAAATACATTAATCATTTATTGTCCAAAAAACATGAAATAAAACAAAGATTCAGCTTAAAAGAAATCAATCGTACAAGACATTTACAAAAGGTCTTTTATTATCATCTCAGGAATACAGTTGACTGCTGTGCACAGCACATACGTACAAAAATAAAAGGAAAACCATTTGTAATATAGTATTTTACTTACTCATCATCATATTTTTCAGAAACAAATGATTGGAGAAGTCTGTTGTTTCAAACTAATTTACAATCATTTCAATAATCGGAACTAAGGCAGAAGGTGAGGTATATGTTAAAAAAGAGGAGGGGGACTCAGAGGAAGGACTCTCCCCTCAGTGCAGGAATAGAAAACTGAGAGAGAAACACAAAGGCTGCCGGCACACAGGGACACAAACACACACACATACAAGTCTGATCCCAGATCCTCCCAAAGACCACCGATTCCCTGTGAACCAACACATTGTAAAACCAGCTGAGCAGGTATGAGAAGCACAATGGCAAAATCCAGACACTGGATCTTTAATCAAAGGGATAATGCATACCTTGTCTCTTTAGGACTCTAATGGGGAATTAAGGAAGAAGGGGCTCATGTGGACAAAGTGGTGTTTTCCTTATCTTTAACTACTTTTCTGTCAGTTACTGCTAGATCGTACAACCTTTTTCTGCCTCAAAACAAAAACATGCAAAAGTTGTAGAACACGTAACAGTAATATGTACTTAACGTCAGATTTTTTAGCTCTCACGTGTTGAGAATTCGACACCGAGCCGAACTGCTTCTGGTGTGAAATCACAATATCAACATATTAGGTGTCCCTTACAATTTGAGAAGCCATTGTTACTACAGTTCCCATTCTGCCACGAAGAAAATAAATAAATAAAAACATCGCTCAGTTTGCTGACAGTGTCCGGCTAAACATACTATAATAAACAGAAGTGACATAATTAACATAATGTCGTCATCAAAAACAAGTACTTTTGACTTTGCACGTCGGCTTGTTTTGATGAAAATATTGCAAAGGAAAACAGCATTTTACCCCTGCTCAGTTCATCACAAATTAAATAAAAAAAAAATAAATGTGCACCTTAAGGATACTTTGACAAAATAGCCAAATCACCTCTCAAACCAACCTCACAGCCACAAAATCACCCAAAAAAATAGCTACAAGTGATCGTTTTCAGATCGGTGGTGATACTAAAAATATACTCAAGGCAAAATCTTCAAAAACAGTTATCAGTGGTGACAATATTAAGAAACATTAAACATGCCTTTTAGAGAGTAACAAGTTGCTTTCTTGGATCACAGTATTCAGTCTACCAGCCTGTTTAACTTTCCTGGAAGCATTTGATTCTTTTTTTTGTTGTTTTTTTTGTTTTTTTGTTTTTTAAACGTGGCCTTTTGCTACATAATCACCAGCTCAAACAACAGTCATTCTTTATTTTCTAAAAAATTCCTCATACAGTAGCCTCTGTGGTGCTTTTTTTTTGTTTTTTTTTTAACCATCCCTCTTGCCTTCATTGTCTCCCGTATGGAGAGTACAGTACATCAGCTTGCACAGTCAGACAATGCCCTGTTATTCCTGACTCAAGGTAAATTGATCTGATACCATCTCTACTGTCGCTTTGGCAGAAACTGAACATGACAGGAGAGCGCTCATTGGACTTATGCACACATGCACATCGACACACACGTGACACATGCGCACTCATTCTCAACAGATACTGCACATTCGCCTCTGCTACTAGACACGAGCTGGAGCTTAAAGGGCACGTAAACCATTGCTCACAGACATTTTGTCAGTGCGTTACAGTAATGTTACAAAGGGCATGAGGTAAAAAATGATATCAGTAAGAGCTTTGCTACTTTTTTTAACCCATAAAGACCCAAACATCCACCGGCAACCAAAAACATCTACTGATCTAAACTGTTTAACACCTGCTGATTCATTAATTCTATCAATCCATGCAAATAATTGGTGTAAAATGCAGGTTGTCGTCTTTTCATGGTCATCACATATGACCCATTTGGATGTTCAAAGGCTCCGTAGTTAACGTGGAAACACAGTCATCTTCTACAACATTGATTCTTCAGTAAAACCCATGGACATGGACTAATAACAGTGGATGGAAATGCTTGGTTTATGTTCAATTCATGATAGATTTGGTTGAAAAAGTGACTTTTTCTTCAGTTTTTTCTGCTTTTGTCATAGTAACCCTCAACTTTAATATGAGCTTTTATGAACATTTTCATGATCAGTAAATTAAATACAGGAAAATGCCTGATTTATACTGATAAATTACAAAATATAGATGTTGATATTATGAATGAATGGTGATAAATCACTTAAGAAAGGTTTGATATAGTTTATATTCAGTAAATGATAGATTTTGTTGAAAAATTCACTTTTTCTTCATTTTTCTCTGTTTTTGATATAACCCTCAACTTTACTCTGAGCTTTAATGAACATCTACATGATTAGTAAATTAAATATACATGATTTAAACTGAAAAAATGCAAAATAAGGAAGATAATATTACAATCAATGGTGATAAATCACTTAAAGGTTAAGTAGAGGGACAAATTCATTTGGGAACTGCCACAAAAGTAGCACTGGGTCTTTATGGGTTGATTATATTTGACCATGCTGGCCGTACTGGTAGTTTGCTGCTTGTAGAATATTGCAGGTTAAGTACTAAAATAGAACTAAATTCAGAAAATGAGCTAAAAAATGAGCTCAATTGCACCTCGATTCGAACTCTGTCAAGTGTGAGAAAGGAGCAGATTCACATCTATGAGTTTCATTGCACATTACAAGACAAAATTTCATGTCCTGACCAAGAAACAGTCTGACTAGAACTAGGTGTAGCTCTCTGTGAAATAACAAAAGCCACCGAGACTAACCAGAAAATGTGTCTTCATCAGAAACACAAAGGACACCAAGTCTACATCCCCGACCTTGGTACAAAAATGGCTCAGATGGGACAGGACAAGAATCCCAAGGCCCGGTGCTCGACCATCCAGTCCGACATCAAGCAGCGAGGGGCCCTCTTCGTTCATGCACAGGTATTTTCCCCTGCATTATTCACATCCTCACCAAGTTAAATCAACAACGGGTGCCACATGCAGAGTCGCACATAAGTCCTCTATACATCATCGCTATCCACAACTTTGCTTGCTCTTTGTCCTCCTGTGCGAGCAGTATTCAAGTATGGTATGCTGCATACGCAAAGCCTGAAAGAACAACGCTAACATGACCCTTTGGTTCACCGCTTTACACAACATTGCTCATATTCTTTTCTTCCTCTCATGTGCATAAATAGCTTAAAAATCTACGATCAATAAGCACAATCGACATCTTCTACGTGTCAAACAGACTGAGTCACCTGAATTATTGTTCACAAATCCCAGAATCATGAACTCTAAAGCATTTCCAGTTGTCCCATCATCAAACTGGATTATTTGCACAATTTTAAATCAATACAGCAGACCCACATAGTTAGGTTTTTAGACAGATAGATGGATCAATGACATCCACTGAAATGCTTTCTCTAAGTGCCAAATAGTACCATAAGTTCCTGTCACCACTTTTGCTTGAAACTCATTTTCGAAAAGGAAATAAATTAGCTTAAGTCATTTACAAAGGTCTACATATTAATTGCAACAAATTGGACCAACTCAATTTAGAACTGGGGAGAACATAACAAACACCGCTGATAGAAATAAGCATATTCCACTTGTCAGGTCTGTGATATTCTGCTACACATAAACCCCCATTTACCTCTGACGACACAAGAGAAAACCCCTTCAAATCAAGTTGCTCTCAAACTGAGCACTTCTCCATACATACTCCAAATAAAAGCATACCAGCACATATACACTCTCGCTCACTCTTGCCTGATGATCCGGCTACAAAATTTGTAAAAGTAAAATATGGGATTGTCAAAGCTCCCTTGGACATGATGGGGGGGATGGGGGAAACAGGGAGGAGGGGGTTGAGTGCTGATTCTAAATCTAGCTTTCCATTTTAACAAGAGGCTCCACTGGGTCCTGTGCAGCATAGAGTCTCAATTACTTAATTGATCTAAATACGGAAAGAAAATAAAGTAGAGAAACCTCTGGCCCTCGAGGAATTGGGCTAAAGTCCCCGGTGGTGTCTAAGGGGAGTGATGACTTGCGTTTCGTTCCTATTTCTGACTCAAGCACCACATTTCTCGCATGCAAGGGTAAGGGGCCGCACGTAGGAATTCAAGGCACCGCTACCTCATGACAAAGCAAGAAAAACCTCCGCCATATTTGCTCTGGTTGCCCTGACAGTGACCAAGACAATAACTATTGAACATAAAAGGATGGGAAATGTCCTTAATAGATAAACAACAAAAAGAAAAAAAAAAAACATTTTTTCAGTAAACAGGCATTCTTCTTTGTAGAAATTTCATGCACACATTTCTCTTTTTCTTCTTCTTTTTCCCAGGATATGGTGCTTTGAGGTAATAAAAAGGTATCATTTTCAAAAGAACAAACTGTCATCCACTGGCAGGGCAAGCGCTCGACCAAATCCAGCAAGCACCCATAAAAACCGAAGGGACTAACCAAGCCCCTCCATCCCCTTCTTTTACAAAATGATGAAAATCATAAAGCAGCAAAGAATGGCATTTCCATAATTTCTAACTCAAAGTAAGCTACCCAAATATACATATAAAGTTTGAATAAATACTATAAGATATAATGGTATTTCTTTCTTTTACAGTCCATTTTGTGTTTTATGTACGTACACGGTATTTATGTTACCTGGGAAATAATCCACATGTGCAAATAAGTTTGTTATTGCCAGTTTTTGCTCATATTCGGGGTAGGAAGTGCGTTACAGTCATGGCAGTGGTGGCCTTGTTGCCCCTCTTGACGCGGCCATGCTTGCTGAGTGCTATGTAGAAGCCTCTGTAAACCAGAGATTCATAGGCGTTGTAGTTGTTCGGGAGCAAGCTCTCCTTGAACTTGCACTCGTCATGGAAGACTGTCTGGAGAAGACAAGGAGACAGACAGTGTGAGTTTGACAGAGGATAGGACTGTTGGTTGTTTGAAGCTACTGCATGAGAGGAAAACTTCTAAAACACACGCTAAGCAATGCACAGGAATACGAAGACATTATTCACATTATATACAGCTGCAACTTGGGGTTATTTTTATTCTTGATTAGTTGTTTGGTCAATAAAATGTCTGGAAACAGTGAAAAAAGTCAGTGCTCCCAATGCTAAACATGACTTAAATGTCTTGTTTGATCCAAAATTATATGCAGATAGTGAGGTTATTGTCATAGAAAAAAAAAAAAAAAAAACAGTCAATATTCCAATTTAAGAAGCTGGACTCAGATAATTTTCAGTCAGTTTAGTTGCTGCCTGATTTAATAGTTGACAAGTAATACTGGTCTACCAACAGAATGCTTCCAGAGTAAAAGTAGTGAAACTTTACCAAGATTAGGTCTCTAATGAGGAAAATTTGAGTAGTTTTCAAGATACAGTATAAGGTCAAAATGTGAAATTCTATGAATTAATGAGAGAATGGGGAATTACCAATTAGGATTGTCTCTCAACTAGAACACTGTCTGCACATTAGACTACTTTCACTTTACACATTTCTTCTAATATCAGACTGATAAAGCTGTTCTATAAAAGTACAGAAACCTATGTATAGATATATTTAAAAAAGCACTTTATCATGTATCTCAGCCAGTCAACACTTCTGTTATTTGCTCTTCATCTTATCAAAGTATGTAAGATTTAGCACATTTTATCTCTGAAGCAGATAATACATCCCCACCCCCCCCACCTCAAAAAAACAAAAAAAACAAAAAACATAGTCGACCAGTGTAATAAATGAACTGAATAATCTTGGCAGTTGTAATGGGGAAAATAAATGTTATCTCTAATGTGGTTTTACGCTTTGTCACAGCAGCACTGAGTGTTTTGAGGTTATTTCTAAACCAGTTAAGCCTTGATAATAAGTCATAGAAGGACTGTTACATAGAAAATGTTTAACCCTATGAAGCATTTTATGTAATGTCTAAATACGAACTATCTGAACACTCTGCTGTGACAACGCATGACGATGCACAGCAGACACTCAAGAGCAAATATTCCCCGTCAGAGGCCAGGCGGCCTAATTCAATCTCTTATCAGATCATCAACCCGCTCACAAGCTAACGCTTCATCCCTCATGACCAGATAACAGCCTCACATTCTCTCTCTGTGGAATATGTTAGCTACAGCTGTGTGTCAGCAGCACACGACGAGACACCACCCCCTCATCGATCACAGAGAAAATAAAGCTGAGATAAAGTGTTATTTTATCATTATGAAGGCACAACAGCACAACAAAGCATAAAAATATCAACATCAAAAGTGCACACAGTGTAAAAACTGATCGCTATTCAGGATGAGAGTTTGGATTACAATGATGTCTATGTGCCAGAAATAAAAAAAAAAAGATAATAGTAAGATATAGAGTGTGGGGAAGTGTTTAACACATGGATCTCAAAATCATTTTAGTTCAGGGGCCACATGCAGCCCAATGTGATCTAAAATGGGCTGGGCCAGTAAGATACTAACAATCACCTATAAAAAATGACAACGCCAAAGTTTTCTCTTTGTTTTAAAGTTAAAGTAAAATTACATAATGAAAATGCTTACATATACAAATAATCTTTAAAAAAAATTGACTCTAATGAACAACCTGAGAAAAAAAGAAAAATAAGTGCAATTTTAAAAGTATTACGCATCAGCTTCTCATTTATACATTACAATATTACTATTACGACAACTGTGCATTACAACTTAGAGAATATTGTTAAAATTGCACTTAATTTTATCATTTCAGGCTTTACATGGGTGTTCATGTTATTTCCTTTTCTGTGAAAGAATGGTTTGTAAATGTAAATTTTCATGTAATTTAACCTTTTTTTTTTTTTTTTACACGAAAACCAAAAAAAAATGTAGATTTGTCATTATTTATGGTTTATGTTATTATTTTACTGGTCCGACCCACTTGAGATTGTATTGGTTCTATATGTGACCTCTGAAATAAGATGTTAGTAACAATCAAGGGTGTCATTATTGTATGTGTAGTTCTTTTCATTTTGAAAATTCATCCCAGGGTCTGGTTTTGGTCCAGGGGCCGTATGTTTGACACCCCTGCTTTAACATATCAGGACAGTGAGGGGTATCACCACGTGTCCTCTAATCCTTAACCAGAAAAAACTGCCAGTGGTATTTCACTTTTCACGGTATTACGCTAAATATTTCCAAGTTATAAATATTTCAACTTAAGACCCATGACAACCTCCCCACACACACTCATACCACTCTAAACACATTCAATACTAAGTAGCTGGTTTTCAGACACTTTTTACCAAATCCTATCATAGCTGGAGCACCGTGAAAGTTCCACAGTGACTCCCATTAGGTGGGCTGCTGCAATACAGTAGTGATGCAATATCTGCTCAAGGTTCTTTGGGGACACCATAGATGCTCTACTGAGGGTTTCACAAGCATCATATATTTCATCACAGTCTTATTTAGGATGTTCAGAAGCTTGTATTTTTGACAGGTGTCTAATTTTGTTGGATATTTAATTAGACTTTTCTGAGTTTTGTTTGGAGTGGAGAGGTGTTGGAGGCCTTTCAGGACATGGATGATGCACTGTCCTGCAAAAAGAAGCGCTTTGCCATTAAAATCGATTTTCCGCTGACAGGTTTCTTTGCAGGGGGGATCCCTCCTCCTCCTCCTCCTCCTCCTCCCTCTATTTCTCCTCACACACACACACACATACGACCACAATACATCCATATATCCAGCATCTGTTAACCACATCATCACAGACTATCAGATCTGGCACATTATGGCTGCACAGCTTTTACATCTTCCTCAGAAAATATGGATTTCACATACAATCCCAGGAGTCCCATCCTATAATATGACAGGCAAAATCATAATAATAAGAATTAAAAAAAAAAAAAAAGGTGGCTCATGCTGCACAGTGCGTCCTATTTTAAGGATTGTGGGACAATAAATGAAATTCTGTGCATACCTACCGTTCCGTATAACCTCCCACGGCTGTTCATTGCGACAAACAACTCACTCTTCACCCCATACAAGCTCACCACCCCTCTCTCCACCGTAGAGATCTCTATTAGACCTGACACACAGGACAAAGAAATATCATATTAGATGACAAAAAAAAAAAAAAAAGAAATACCAACAGAGGTTTTTTTGCATATTCTGTTCTAATATCCTAGCATTGTGCGCTCTGTCTCTGCGTCTATGGGTGTAACCTTGCAGATTTGCTGCGCAGCATGCCGAGCCTTTGTTCTGCATCTTTTCACCCCATCTTACATTTTGCATCCACGCGCGTGTCAATTAAGCGCATTCATGCCATTGCAATAATTGCAGTAATTGCATTGACGTGCACGGCTATTGGTCTCTGGACCGCCCTCACAGGGGCTGCGTAAAAATAAGTTGTGTCTAAAAGCGTCCATACATTCATGTCATGGTTGAGCTTGGGGGGGTGGGGGTGGAGGAGGAGGAGGAGAGGGGTGTTCAGTACTGATGGATACTTGTTTTTAATAGATTTGTCTTTGCCGTGGAAGAAATCCAATGCTCCCTCAGAGTCGGATGACATATGATCATGCAAATTAATAGAGGCCGCTCATCACAGATCCATGCTTATTGACTCTGCCCTCTCTCTCTCTTTTATGTCTATTGCATTACATTGGTTTGGAGGTTTAACTCACTGTACTGGTTTTCATTATGTACACCGTTTATCCTGCCGTCGGGAAGGATCTGAAGGTGAAACCCGATGCCCACGTTGCAGTAGAGCCTCCGCACTCTTTTGATGCCCAGCAGATAGTCACTCTCCCAGTTCAGCTCCGGTTTCTCCCCGGAGATCCCCAGTACAGAGCGGGAGAAGAGGGTCTCCCATCTTTTCTCCAGTAAAGTTGCATTTGTCCGGCTGCTCGGTAAAGGGTACGCTGACACGATCCCCAGCAGAAAGCCCAGGAGAACCACCGCGGTCAGCGTCCAGTGCGGCGTGCCGGCCTCGCAGGACATACTGACGAGGAGCCTTTGCGCAACGGCCATCCGGTTTACCTTCGGGCCACGTGGTCGAAATTAATGACCCTAAAAATACCGCTCTTCTTGTTTTGCTTCCTTCGGCATGCTGGCTGAGGGTTATTTTTGGAGCGCAGATCAGGGCTTTGGGCATGAAACGCAAGCCCCGGTGCAGAGGAGGAGAGCGCACGGCAGAGCTGGAGCTGGAGCTGGAGGTGATGGTGATGTTGGTGATGGTGATGTTGGTGGTGGTGATTACCATGTTTTGCAGCTCCTCCGCGCCTCTCTCTCTCGCTCACACTCTCTCTTCTCTCTCTCTTTTCCCCTCTCTGTCTCCTTCTAGTGAAACGCTTCAGATTCAATCCTCCACCACTCACCAAAAAGCCTGTCTCAACCTTGCCACAGCTATCGCATCCCTAGATGACATCATGCTGACTTCACCGCTGGGGATAATACAAGGGTGGAGAGGGTGCTGACAGCAGGACAAAAAGTCTGAGGAGAGTTGAAGGGGGGGAAAAAAGGCTGCTGTCACTGCCGGACTGGAAGTGGAGGAACCTTATTGGTAGCGTTCAGCTCAGCGGCCGTGGGACGCGATGGGACATTAGGGCTGCTCCCAAATTGGGTCGGTGGTCATATGTCTGTCAGGCCGCTTCCTTATTTAGAAGGAAGGTGTAAAAACAGGCCCACTTGTCACCGGAGAGCAATGACAGGGCTCTTGTGGTCCCACGTCTTCTGCTGCGTCGTACAAGAACTTTTTTTCCCGGCAAAAAAAAAATCTGTTCTTTTCCTCCTCTTAACCCTGACGCACCAGCTGGTCCAGTCCAGACCACCAGCAGGGCCTCAAAGATCAGGGTTCAGGACCAGCATCTGCCTTTGCTGACGTGTCCTTGGGTCAAAGATACCAAATCCCTCAGTCCTACAGTTTATATAGCAGAAGCCAGGAGCGGCATTTTTAATAATAAAGCCTAATATATTTAGAAGTACACCATAACCCGTGGATTTGCCGTGGTGCATTCGTGAGAACTGCGAGGAGCAAACTGTACAGGCTTGTCATGAAATGGCACACATTGCCGGCATGCCATTCCCAGCAACATGAAAGCCTATCGTCTTTTCCATGTAATAGATAATGCCACCAGCAGCATGCCCATGCGTCAGCGGGGCCAGCGCGGTTGCGCACCAGCAGCCTGTCCTGCACACATCAGTTCTCCATGATTTCCAAAGGATGGCACCATTTCCAAGGTCTTTCTTAGTCCCATCTTCAGAGTTTAGACCTGGGGTGTCAAACTCATTTTAGTTCAGGGGCCACATTAACCCTTTCATGCACAGTGGTCACTCCAGTGGACAGTTATTCTACAGCTGTTCTCTTGTATATTCATGGATCTTGTTGTTTTACTTGCATATCAACCAACATAGTGGATACTTATGCACCATCCCATAATACACTACAATTCATACCGTGACTGTAACATTCCTGTTCTTGATAAACCTGACCTCCAGCAACATATTTGAGTGTAAATCAAATGCAAATTGTTATTAGACTGTAATTAACAGTTTGTTTGTTTTTTTTAAGTTGTTGTGTTTTGTTGTTTTTTGCATATTATTTGAGTGAGTAATAACTATTATTATAGTATGTTAAAATGTGAGAAAACGTGAGATTGGCAACATTAAAAAAAAACATTTATTTCATCGTTTTCACACAGTATGACAGTAAATACGTGTTTTTTTTTTTGCTTCAAAAATTAAACACATTTTTGGACATTTTTGTAACGTCATGAAAAATAGATTGATAAAAAAAACAAAAATTTCAATCACATTATTTTTTTCATGCCTAAAGAGGAATAAAAACACTCAGGAAAAAAATTTTGATTAAGGTTCTCATAATTCATGCATGAAAGGGTTAAGCCCAAATTCATCTTAAGTGGGCCGGACCAGTAAAACAATAGCATAATAACCTGTAAATAATGACGATTCCAAGTTTTTCTCTTTGTTTTAGTGCAATCAAAATTAAATTACAAAAATATGTACATTTGCAAACTATCCAAACAAAAATGATGTGAATAACCTGAAAAAAACTGAAATTTCTTGAGAAAAATAAATGCAATTTTAACAATATTACACCTCAATTTACCATTTATACATGCATATATATTACAGACTGGATCTACAAAGGCACAAAATATTTAATAATAGGAAGAATAATGTTAAAATTTCACTTTCAACATTTCCAGTTTTTCGCATTTTATTGTTAAAGGATAGTTTGTAAATGTTAATATTTTCATCATTTAATGTAAGTTTTTACACTAAAACAAAGAGAAAAATTTGGAGTTATCATTACTTATCTATAGATATGATGTAATATGTTTTTCACATTAAACTAAGAAAATTTTGAGTCATTATTTATAGGTTATTAGGCTATTATTTTAGTTGAGATCACATTGGTCTGTATGTGGAACCTGAACAAAAACGACTTCGACATCCTTGATTGTTAATATCTTAAGTGTAATTTTTGCGCTTTGCAAATTCATCTGCGGGCCAGACTGGAACCTTTGGCGGGCCGGTTTTGGCCCCCGGGCCGCATGTTTGACACCTGTGGTTTAGACCAAGCAAACACTGCACAGACTCAGGTACAACTGATTCAAATGCCCACTCTTTAAATTTGATGCCACTTTATATTAAAAATAGGATTTAATTATTGTGCAAAATAACAAAATATTGTAAATTCAGTGTTAGGAAAGGGAAGGTTTTTCATAAAGACACTCATGGACAATATTTTATCAACAATGCCATCTTTTTATTTTGTATAAAACCTATTTGGCGACTGCATATTTATACACAATCAGATGGATGTGTAATCGAATCAAAATGCGACTTCTTATTATGGCTGTAATGCAAGAATGACACTGACAGAAAACTTGTAACAAAACTTGTAAAAAAAAAAAAAAAAAAAAGTGATCAGTAACATCAAAACCCAATGACTTAGCTGGCCTTAAATTCTGGCCATTGGCACTTTTTTGCTGTTTTTTTTTTTTTTTTTAAGTTAAACAGGACATTTGGTTGAAAAGCGGGGACTGAAAATGCCACCCAAGGTATCTGTAATGTCCATCTGTTAATGAAACAATAGAACAGACATCTGATTAGAAGACATAAGTGGTTATATAAGACCCACATAAAGCAGTGTTGACAAATAGACAGGTTTTTTAGTTGCACTAGATCCACCACAAAACCCAGATCACAAAGCAATTGTGTGACGGGAATAGAGTTATGTCTACGTATTCAGTATTCTCATCTGCAGCCCATACGGATACTGACGGAAAGCATCAGCAGTAACCTCTGTGAAGTTCTCAAATCTAAAGTGGGTAATGCTAAAATAAATTATAACTTTGAGGATGCTTTTATACCACATCTATACAAATAATTTATCTTTTTTTTTTTTCACAGAAACAGCCTTCACCTTTGCACCTAGATGCCAAAAAGGCCAATAGTTGAATACATGCTATTTTTTGTTTTTAATAAAAGCGTAATAAATAAATACATATGTACAAATGTTCTTTTGAAAAATGTACAGGCACTTGAAAAACAACCTTTTTTTTCTGTGACTCCTGCTACTGTGAAACAATATTAATCTTTTCATTTCAGGGTGAAGATGTTCTTTTCTGCACCTCAAACAAATCCTCTGCAGTTTTTTACTTCTCCCATACAGAGCACGCGCCGGGCAAGAACATCAGGATTCAGGTCTGTTTGTATCTGTTAAAAGGGATTCATCACAGCACATTCGGGATCACATACCTGGTTGCAAAATGATGGTTGCAACACAAACATGGTGTTTACATTGACTGGGCGATTTAGGAAAAAAAAAAAAAACCTCAAGGCCACAATGCACTTAGACATACATCATCATTTAGACTCAAGTCAGTACAGTTCATTAGAAGTGATGTGATTGCAGAAACTGTCCACTTGAGTCCTATCACTCTCCATAAGCCTCACACTTAAATATTACTCATGCTTTTTCGCTGCCCATCCTTACATATACACATGCACACACACACACCAACTTTGCTTGGCCCTCAGCACGTCAATGTATAGTGCCTACGCTCAGTAACCAAATGTTGTAATATACTGCATGACTTATCTTTTTTTTGGTCTTTAAGGAATGGGTGCTATGAAGTGGGCTTACATTAGACATCATCCTTCTGACATGTTTACATACAGCGTTACATAACCAGCCCATCTGGATGTACTAGATTGTCACTAGAGAATGAAGTAAAATATGAGAGTTTAGGCAACAAGGAAAGTGTTTTATCAGTGGCATAAAATGAGGATGGGACATTAAAAAACAAAAACAAAAAACAGCACACTAACCTGAGACACTTATCCTGATCAGAAGCATCATTAGAAAAGAATGAGCAATGCAAACAATTCTCTTGATTATCAGGACGTTTGATAAAATGTTTCCAGTTTCAGTAAAGAGCTTCATTCTTAAGCCACCACAGTCGATAAACCTCACCTCAACAGGTTGCATAACAAAATTCCCATAGGGATATACAGTAAATTTGTATACAAAATATTTACAGTAAGACTGCTCATTAGTAAACGAATGACACAGAGCAGGGGACAAGGCCAGAAGATCAGGTGAATTTGTCTTTTTCCATCAGATTCATTCGATTTTCACACCTGTGATTCCGTTTTTTGAATGGGAAGGAACAAGGGGAAAATGTGTTGGTCTTAATCTTTCTTGCTGATTTAAAAAAAAATATGTATTTTATATATATATATATATATATATATTTAAATAAGACAGAATTATCCTTCCATCTTGCCAACAGTATGTGAAGGACAACAGGCCTCCCTCAGTAACAACATAACCCAAAGTGGATTTGTGAGGCTGCAGATGAGCCTATGCGAGCCAAATATGGCATGTATGAACAAAAAACTGTAAGTGGTGGTGGAAAAAAAAAAAAAACATGTAAAAATGTAGTAAGCTGTGCATCAGAGGTTGGTGAGTTCTACAGTAAATCTGTTTGGTGGTACCTGAGAAAAAGGACAATGGACAGATGTTATCATAATGTAGCGGAAAGGAAAAAAAAAAGATATTTAGGGGGATTTCTGGAGTATTTCAATACCTTTCTGTAAAGACCACACGTGACCCAAGCATAGAGTTGGTGTTGACTTTTAGGTTAGCGCTAACAATCCCTGCGCAAACAAGGAAATTAGCAGAAAATCTCCTCCTTTGTTTGACACTTTCTCTTGTATCCTGCCACACGCCACTTAAAGGACACACACTTCCACAATACAAAAGCAAACAAATGGTATTACTAGAGCAAGGCATTCTGGGAATTGTAGTGCATTGTTGAGTTCCACCCACGGAGCCTGAATGACTTGACTGATTGTTCGTTATTCCATCGCCCCTGACGCCTTTTACGTCCTCAGCTTTTCAGGTCCTTTTGGTCGAAGACAATCTGACTGGCCAAGTAGATGGCGACGGCGCCAAAGATGGCGGAGCAGGCGATGTAGGCAGTGACGGACTGAGCGAACTGTACGATCATGCCCATGAAGAGGGTGGGAAAAACCTGAGAGAGCAGGAAGGTGCTGTCTAGAATGGCAAAGTCCAAGCCCACGCCGCGTTTCTCGTAACCCGGCTCCGCCTCGTCCTGCTCGGCACCGCCAGAGCCGTGGGACGAGCCGTTCTGGCCATGTGGGCTGGAGAAGAACTCGTAATTGTCCTGGTTGAAAAAGGGATGTTCATAGGTGGCCCCTGTTTTGTGGTTCAGTCCAACCTCCTCTTCCACAGGGGTCAAAAACACGGAGTCCCGCTTGTTTGCAATACCGTTTTTATGCACGCTTTTGGTTTTCCTTTTTGGCATATAGACCTGGAAAAAATAGAACAGATTCGACTAATCAATCAAACAGATTTAAGGGATCCATGGATGCTATTATTGGTTATACTGGGCAATGCAGAAAAAAAAGTCACAGCAGTCGATAAATGTGAAATCACAGATGGTTGTCATTATTTACAGGAAAACAATGTAAAAGACTAAGTAAGATTATAATGACAATAAGGACATAGCAAGATGAGTCTGCGGTTTTGTAATTTACTGCCCATTTTGTCTGTTTTCTGCCATTTCTGTGACATTTAATGAAAAAGAAAATGAGCGCCAAAAGTTCTTACTCATCAAGATGAAAATGATGTTAAAATAAGGAGTGACATTAAGGAACACAACAAAACAGTAAAAGATTTTGAGTGAACATGGAAACAAAAAATGCCTACATAACTAAACTGTGACAACCTCCTGAGACCCTGTAAATAAGTAATGGCTTTTTTATACATTACATTACAATATACAGTCACGGAAAAAATTATTAGACCATCATAAGTCATCAAAAACAATGGTTATGCAATCAAGTACTGACTCCTGTGTGTATCATGTGACTAAAACAGACAGAAAAGAAAACATGGAATGCCTAAAAGCACTGTTTTTGGCAGTACAATGCCATAGCTATTGATGTGAGAACTTAAGTTATTTGGGTCAAGAAAACCATCAAGAAAACCATAGAAAATGGATAGATATCAGCTCTTAAATTAAACTCTTATGAGCTATTTTTGTTGTTGTCATTCTATTTGTCCAAACAAATGTACCTTTAGTTGTACCAGGCATTAAAATGAACAAGAAACTGAAGAAAACAAGGGTAGTCTAATAATTTTTTCAACGACTGTACACTACAACTGCCTTGATTGGGAAAAGCATGATGTAACAGTTTTTTCAGATACGATTTTTTATTGCAGTGAACAGCATTTTTTTTTTCTTGTCCACTACAGAGGACAAAACTGCATTGCTGGGTCTCAGGAGGGTAAATATCATTGTTGTACTGCCCAGCCATATGTTTGATCACCACTTTTTCCACTCACCTCTTTCTCCTTGTGGTAGTGGCAGGTGAGCGTGTAGGGCAATGTCTGCAGCGTGGCGTACGCAAAGCCGGTTAGGGCCGCCATTACGGTGACCAAAACCACACTTTTGGACATGCAGATGACCAAAGCAGACGCCGTGAAGCTCACCATACTGCTCAGATAGACCCATCGGGAACCAAAATGGCGAACCAGTCGACTCATGACCAGTGAGAAGAACGTTGAGGTAGCACACTGCAGGAACAAACCCAGGCTGCCCATACGGATACCTGAAACAACAACTGCATGTATTAATGTTGATCATCATTCTAAAACACCCAAACACATAGGCATAGAGGTAGAGGGGGAAAAAACCCTTAGAAAATTCACTAAAATCACCCTCCATGCTTGCCATCCAGTAAGAGTATATGAAATGATACTTACAACCACACTAATATTCCTCTACATATCAATAATATTGCAACAATATTCTGTATTTGACACAATTTGATACAGCAGCATAATTACATATTCTGAAAACAGTATATTCTGATGAAGACAAAGGGAATAGGCTAATATGATTTCAGTTTTTGGACAATTCTTTGGAAGCAACACTTTCTGAGTAAGTGTCTCCATCCAGGTTTTAATGTCGGTCTGTAACATGTAGCCTTTTGCCTGTTTATGAAGAGTTTGATGCACTGGTCACAAACCAACTTGCCCAGTTTGCAAAGCTGCGATAGAGCGGCATGGCCATAACAAAGGATCGCATTTTCAATCTGAAGGAGAATCACACCTACGTTTAACCATCATCAAAGACTTGGAAAGCAACAGATTGGGACAAGTCTGCCCCCTAGCCACTTTTCCATATTTTAATATGATAATGCGTGTAAACAATAGCATCAGCCATGTAAACTCCTCAATAGGCATATTGTCTTTCAGAGGTACAAACAACGAATACATTTCATGAGTGTAAACATCATCACTAAACAGTAGGTATGAACAATAATAAGATGGATTAATGTTTGCAAGTAGTCATGGAAAAAAATATTAGACCACCCTTGTTTTCTTCAATTTCTTGTTCATTTTAATGCCTGGTAAAATTAAAGGTACATTTGTTTGGACAAATATAATGATAACCAAAATAGCTCATAAGAGTTTAATTTCAGAGCCGATATCTAGCCATTTTCTATGGTTTTCTTGATGACCAAAATCACTTCAGTTCTTACATCAATATCTATGGCATTGTACTGCCAAAAACAGTGCTTATAGTATAGTCATCACAGCAGTGAGTTCTCTTTTGAAACCTGGACTTATACTATGTGAGAATATACTAAAAAAATATATTTTAGATGGAGAAACAGATGACAAATGAGTTTCATTCCTCCTTGGCACTGATTCTATGAGTCTGTCAATTCTACATGAGTGATCAACACCATTCTTCTAGAAGATAGATCCCCAATTCATGTTTTGATGATGGCAGAGGACAGTGCTGTCTCACACACATCCGCAAAAAACAAACTCCAAAAAGTTTTCAGTTGTGTTAAAAACTGGCCATCAACAAACCAGTCACCATGGAAAACACTACCATAATTAGGTTTTCGTTTAATTTGTCACCTATCTGTATATAGCCTGTATGCTCATTTAATAGAGTTTGTATATTTGGCATGATTATCCATTTCAATACTCAACATTTAATGAAGGATTTAGTCATCCCTCAATTAGGTTCTTGAATTTTACTACGAATTAGGACTGGGCAATCTCACAGTCCTATGGCCTGAATACTGGTGTAATAATGGTAAATTACAGAGCACTTTGCATTATGGGTTGATTGGCTTGAATGTTGCTGGGCTAGCAAGTTTACTAATGTTTGTCAACTGTATTCGTTAGCGTTTGTATTAAAAGTGTGTGGCTTCAGTCCAATGTAAACTGCAGAGTTTGAATAACATGTTATCTTGCTGCTGAACAAATACTGACTGATAAAGTGATACCTTTACACAGAAAAGAATGATAGTAACTGGTCTTTTTAACTTATACAGTCACAGAAATATTATTAAACCATCAAAAGTCATCAGAAACAATGGTTATGCAATTAAGTATTAACTCCTGTGTGTATCATGTGACTCAAACAGACAGAAAAGAAAACATGGAATGCCTAAAAGCACTGTTTTTGGCAGTACAATGCCATAGCTATTGATGTAAGAACTTCAGTGATTTTGGTTATTATCAAGAAAACCATGGAAAATGGCTAGATATCAGCTCTTAAATTAAACTCTTATGAGCTATGTTTGTTGTTATTATTATATTTGTCCAAACAAATGTACCTTTAGTTGTACCAGGCATTAAAATGAACGAGAAATTGAAGAAAACAAGGGTGGTCTAATATTTTTTTCCGCGACTGTATATTTTTAAAATTTGTTTTCCAGAACATAGTGCACTGGTGTTCAGTTGTTAAAGACAAGCTGTATGAATAGATGCGTGTCAACATCTTGGCACATTAAGACAAAGAAGAGTAATACTCAAGAGAAATAAAATAAAATAGAAAATAAACAAAAAACAAAAATAATCCCCAGTCACTGCCAGTGAGCTTTGGAATTTCGGTATTAGCCTGTCATAACAATGATGCATGGAGCTAGATTGGTAAGTTGGGATAATGTCAAATGTTCATTAAGCCTGAAACATGTTTAAAAAGGGCCCCCACGCTTTCTGGAACTTTCCATTTGAATACCGAAGTGAATACCTGTCTTTTTCGACCTTCAGGCAGGACAACGACAACTGTATGTTCGATAGGTTATTTACACAGATGCATTGATGAAGCAATGGTGAAATAATGTATGAGTGTAAAAAGACTTTTGTTTATTATATGCGATTATGGAAAATGTACAAATCTGTGCCACAGGAGCCTTCACTGTCCAGAAACTAGACAAAAGAAGGAGAAACCTTTAAATACTCTGGTTGTAACAAGCTTAAATTTGATACGGGGGTGAGAAAAATTTTGATTCAGATCATGGATTGTGATTCTACCTTCAAAGATCACATGATCCGTGAAAGACGGCCTGAGTGCCTGTCTGGACTTCATTTATTTCAGCCTGCTATCAGCCTGATCTCTCGGCTTGCTCTGGGTGAATAATATGGGTCAGGGGTTCAGCAGCAGAGTAGAGAATCACTTATGTGAAAGGAGTACGTGGATCATATTACTTCTGGAAAGCAAAGCTGCTGAGCCCACTTTACAAACACTACAGACGCTAATGAGGACCGAAATTCAAGCCCAAAGAGATAGGCCACAATGCTACTGGATTTGAGCACACGGGGGTCGGCAGCAATACAGGAAAAGGTCTGTGTAAGTAGCGCGAGTTTCACATGTAAATACTTGTCAATGCAGGCCTTTTTCCAGAAGGAGGAGACGATCTGGCAAAAACATTTACTGTTAAAAGGTTGAGCACAAGGAACTCCATGTACAAATCTTGGAGACAAAGTGTATTCTCTTTATGCAGAGCAACTACAGCTGAATGTCGTCTTTTTTAATAACATCCGCTGCGCATAACATGACTGAGACAGACCTCAAAATTTTGTGCTCCGGCCGTCTACCTGACTTGAATGAACATGTTCTCTGCGCGCTGATTCCTTGACATTAATTCTTTGTGAGTGTGACATTCCTTGTGGTCCAGCGAGCACAGGGAGAGGAGACAGAGGGGAAAGTAAAAAGCAAACAAAGAAGGGGAGGGGAGATAAAGGAGGGAAGAGGAAAGAATGTGGACGGATGAAAGAAAATGTCAAGGGTAAGAGTGAGAACGGTGAGAGAGGAAAGATTAAGAACGGGGGATTACGGGATGAGGATACAGGTGGACAGCAGGAAGAGGCCGGACGTGAGGAGATACAGGGCTGAGCAACGAGGGGTGACTGCGGAAAAAATGGAAAGGATGGGGGCACCGGGGGGTAATATAGGAGGAAGTCTGAGATGTAAACCAAAGAAGACTTGCAAATTCTCAACACGGGGCAATATGGTCTGGATCACATGTGTTTACTTCAGCTCCGTTCACCCCCTCTGCTGTTCTTTCTCAGGGGCTGTCTGCTAAAATATGCCAGAGACAGACGTGTCTTCCCAGCATGCTTGGCTCTCCTGCACCCTTGACACCACAGCTTCGCGTGTAGACAGTCTTACCTAAAAGTTATATTTAGGTAGACCCATACAGCTAAGCATTTTTATAGCTACATGATGGAGCCATACAAATGTCTAGCCGGATTAGAGACGACTCTGTAATTTGCACATTTTCAGAGCAGGAGCAGCGAGGATAAAGCCTGGCTGTTTTTGTTTACTTTTTTTTTTTTTTTTGAAGTGCTAGGGTGGAAGTAATACCTGAAATGCAATGGATTGGTTTGACACTGGATTAGGCATACTCAAACTAAGGATTTGGTAGCTGAACAGGAGCTTTACTCCCCAGCGTTCATCGCAAAAAGTGTTGTTTCTGAGTTCCAAGTAAGTTAGTGGCCACGCTCTGCCAGCCTGTACGTGTCCTATATCTCGACACGGTGCGAATTGAGAGCAGTGAGGAAACATGTAGACATGCAGGAACACAGGCTGTGGCTCAGTCTTCCACCTGTGCCCGAGGAATGTAAGTGCATCCCGCCCAGCTGCGACGGTGGAGACACAGCAGGGGTTCCACCTAAGCCAGCTTTGAGGACAGGTGGTGGTGGTGCAGACAGGATGACAGATCAGACTTATACACTTCAAGCTTTAGTGCCTGATATCTTTGTGGTGTCGTCGGGCAAAAAATTCTATAATTACCTTCAGTGTATTGTAACTCAAGTGGCCTGAGAGGAAATGACAGAGGCTGCATAGCGTCTACCCAGTGATGCAACCATTCAGCCGGATGTGATTGACAACTTTAGTTAAATTTCACCAAACCTGCCTTGCAGAATTTTAAGTGGTGCCAGGCACAACAAACCCTGCTCCTTGCACATATTGTAGCTTATTTTGGCATCGATCCAGCTGATGTCATCATGTCTATGCGTGTTCTGATGTCAGCATATCAATTGCCTCTATATATGTGCAATGTCTGAAGTAAAGTGAAACAAAATTGATGTTTTTATAGATGTGAAATTTTGCCCATTTTAAGAAAATGGGGAAAAAAAACAAAAGATTTTAAAAACTCATAAAAATTTTAACTTTGACCTACTTTTCTCAAAATGTAATGACATCTATTTTGGGTTATTGGAAATTTATAAACCCAATTTGATATGAATTCAACCAATAGTTTTGCTGCTAAAGTGTTAACAAACCAAAAACAAAGAAACAAACTGAACCAAAAACAATACCCCTTGCCTCCCCCTCGGGGGGTGGGGTAATAAATTTAAAGAGTTACAGTTTAATATATTGCATATTTACACTTCATCATAAATATAAAACATCCTTAATAGTTTTTCAAAGTTCAACTGGACTGATTTTGTTTTGTCTCTCATTCAAGAGACATCAGGCAGACTTGTAATAAGTTCTAACCTTTTTCCCCACCAACAAGTAAAACTGATGATTGGACAGACTGAAGTCTGAAGGATGAGAGGTAAAACATTTTCAACAACAAAACCAGTCATGTTGACCTTCAAAAACTACTAGGGATGAACAACAACCGGGACAAATGAGAACTTGCACAGATAAATATCAAACAGGAATTTGGCCAAAGGGCTCTAAGTGTAAAATTGAAGTTGGTATGAGGCCTTATTGTCTATGGGAATGTAACCTAATTCAGTCAATCTGGAAGGCAGTATGTGGAAACAAACAAGTAAAGCAGGATCTGTGAAGGCTGTTTGAAGATGAGAGAAGTTACTCAAATACTTTTAATACTGTCAAGAAAAAATATTATGGTGAACCTCCCTCTTTCTGCATATGGAAATCAATGATATTGGCAGTTTTGATGCCAATAAAGAAATTGATATTACACTGCTGGAAAGGCTACTATTTTTATGCAGAAGTCTGATCTATGTGTGTTTTGACTCATGACAGTAGCCCAAACAGTCAACATTCAACTTGTGTTAAATAAAACTTAGTGAAATACACAATTTTAGTTCAGAAAATCTCATAATGTCTGCACGAAGAGTTATTTGGCCTGACTAAACACTGGATATGTCAGTTTGTTTATTTCAGAATTTCTTGTTTTAAATGCTAATTTAATTCTATATTTTAGTTGTATGTTGTTACAGAGACAGAGAAATGTGTATGTACATTATAATATATCATTATACTCTTCCTAAAACCTTTCTGTGGTACTTTACATTGACAACATGATATTAAAAGTTACTACATACATCCTTGGTTCAGTCGTAGAGCAGGATTCCTCCGAACCCTTTTCATGGAATACAAATCAATAAGGTAGTTCTATTTTTCCTTTAAAGGGATAACAATGTAGTGTCTTACTAATGTTAAGATATTGGATATTTTGTCTTTTTTTCCCCTGTTCTTTTTTACTATTTAAATTTTTCTCAGTGAATTCTCTTTATTATATTCAACAAGCCATAATACATTGTATGCACTTCTCATTTTATTCAGAAGCTGCCATCCTTGGCAGTGACTGACTTTGTTACACTGTGTGAAAACAGTCTACCATCCATTAACCATTATTATCAGATAAATGACCCTTTCTCTTTGGTCTTCCGGTACTGTTACTATGTTACACCATAGGTTTTTGTTTTGTGAAATATCTAATACTGCAGCCTGTGTTATGATATTTAGTTGTCTGTGGCAGAATATTGTGAAGATATACTAGCCAGATGTGGGCTATAACTAAGTACATTTACTCATGCTACCTGTTACTATGCAGATTTATAGTATAAATAAATATCACCGAATAAACTATGATGCATTTTTATAGATGAAACTAATATAGAACATATAAAGTGATTAAACAGAGCCATTACCAGCTGTAATGTAAAACAAATTATTGCATCAATGATTATATATCATCAAGAACTTTTACTTTTGGTGCTTCAAGTATATTTCGATGATAATACTGTTGGACTGAGTTGGCCTGTGATTCCTATGACAAGCTCCACCAGTGCAATGGAAGTTGTTTACTATTAAAAAATCAAGTTTTTTAAAGAGCATTAGTAACCTGAACTTCACTCCAAACTGGGCCATTATTTCAAGACAAAAAAAGTGTAGCTCAGCACAAAGTATAGAGAACTAAAAGGAAATCTGACCTTCATCGTATCTTTGTCTGGACACGCTTCCTGGTAATGCACTGGGCACACCCTCGTACAGCCCCTCACCCACAAAGTCTGTGTAGAAAAGCATAAAAGACATGACGGCCATCCAGCTGCAGAGCTGAGCCACACACAGCTGCCTCATCACCCGAGGGACATGGCAGTAGCTCCTGTAGATGGCCGGGGTCATGGACCAGCACGTTCTCAGCAAACACAGCAGGGGTCCAGACTTCAGCAGCCTCAGCTTGCACTTGAGCAGGTAGCAGCATGAGCGTGGCACACCACACCGGCCCGCCTCCATCGCAGCAGCTCCGGAATCCAGTAAAGACCCCGATCCCGCCAAGCTGCCGCTGGAACACGAAGGTTCCTCTGACACTTTCATGGTGATGAGCACACTGGAGACAAAGATGAGGATGAGGAGGGAGAAGAGGCATTCCGCCTGCCCTCCTAAGTAAACTGAGAGCAGACCACGACTCCAGTCCAGTGCAGGAAGCAAGTATCCCACACAGCCCCCCAAGCTGACCATGAAGGAGAACATGGCAAAAGCTTGGCCACAGTCTTCCTCATCCCGATACAGGTCCGACAAGAGAGCCTCCAATGGCGTGAAGCACACTTGTCCACAAAAGTCAAGAAGTCCCACTCCAAGGATAAGAAAGCCCACCTGGTAATAATAAACAGTTTGTCACAAATATTAGAATTTTACATTTATACTTCAACAGCTCCTCATAGTGTGGAAATGTTCCTGCATGCATTTTATGCCTCACTGAGAAGATGACATTCATAGACTGCATGAAGCCATTGTAATTTCACCCACTGGTTTGTGGAGTAATGTTTTGTAAGACTGAGTTTGTGTTTCAGCCATCATTGTCTGGGCTTTTTGGATCCAGACGTGACTGTACTTAAACTTGGATAAAACACTGTCACAGACAAAGTACAAGGGAGGAAACTTGTAAAGCTATACCGAAAACTCTATTAAGTTAAACATCACCAAGCAATTTCAGCTACTACAGTCGTGGAAAAAAGTGTTAGACCATCAAAGTCATCAAAAACAATGGTTATGCAATCAAGTACTAACTCCTGTGTGTATCATGTGACTAAAACAGACAGAAAAGAAAACATGGAATGTCTAAGAGCACTGTTTTTGTTAGTGCAATGCCATAGCTATTGATCTGAGAACTTAAGTGATTTTGGTTATTATCAAGGAAACCATGGAAAATGGCTATTCCATATCAGCTCTGAAATTAAACTCTTATGAGCTATTTTTGTTGTTATCATTATATTTGTCCAAACAAATGTACCTTTAGTTGTACCAGGCATTAAAATCAACAAGAAACTGAAGAAAACAAGGGTGGTCTTATTATTTTTTCCGCGACTTGTATAATAGAGAGAATATCAAATTGAAGCAATTTATGCACATCAGCAAGCCAGCTGACCTAATTAACAGTGTAGCCAGCAGTCAGCAGTGTAATTTACATAGCTGCTAGCTAATACAGGTAAGTTACAATAACAAACATGGCATTATATCTTTTTTTTTTGAATGGGGGTCGATTGAAGCCATAATTCGTAATGGAGCCAATGCCATGGCAGTAGTCAGTGGTATTACATTTCAAGATGCATCAAGAATGGCTTCAGTTTCACGCTGTGGCCGTTGCCCATTGTAAATCATAAACAATAAACTGGTGTCCTACCTGGAGGGTTCGCCCACCCCAGGCGAGGCGAGCAGCCAACACATCAGCGTGGGGAATGATGAAAAGTGCCAGAAGGACTCCCAGAGACAGGAGCCAGATGAAAGGCCGTCGCCTGCCATAACTACTGTTACAGTGGTCGCTGGCTGAGCCAATCAGAGGGATGAACAGGAGGCCGAGCACTGGACCAATACCTGTGGATAGAACCACAAGACGTCAATGATAGAGCACTGAGTAGCAAGAAGATAAACAGCAAACATGCACCAAATACAATCAGACTGAGTAGATGAACAGGAATCCCACACATTCGCCTCAAAATCCTTTACTTTTCCAGACTGATATTTCCAGATACTTAGTTGGCATATGAGTTAAAATGCCTAGATATTTAATATGTAAATAAATCCAGCTTGTTATGTTTCGTTCTGATTATATATAGCCTACATATGCAATTAAGTGGACAAATAATTTCCAGAAGATTACAGCTACATACTGTAGCTCACACAGATCCATCATCAATGAACACTGGCTGCTACTCCTGTTGCGGAAGCCAATGTGTGTGAGAGTCTAATTTTATGTTTTTAGAAATCAAAATAGAAATAATCACCTTGAAACAAAAATATATTTCCATGCTTTCCATTTGGACTTGCAGATTACTAGAATCAAATGCCATGTTTTTCTGTAGTTCATAGGCACCAGAATTAGACATGAAACCCTTCAACCCTTTTCATTTTATCAACACATTTTTATAATACCACATACTAAAATCATGTGTATAAAGTTGTGCAATTAATTGAATCCCAATCGCAGAATCAGCTTGTGCAGTCACATAATAATGAAAGGATGTGATTTAGAGGTCCAGTGTTTCATGTGTACTGGGCAAAACATGTTTTAGAATTTATTTATTTGGGACAGTGCATATTAATGAACATCTACAACAATTGCGGCTGTAAATATGCCAGATGGTAGCAACAGTGCTAATTTCGATCTGTAGTCCCTAAGCAGATCAATCAATAAAATTTTATTTAAATAGCATCAAATCATAACAAAAGTTATATCATGACACTTTACATATAGAGCTGGTCGAAACCAGACTCTCAGGTGACAAGAAAGAATTGACAAAAGAGAAAACATCATAAAAATGCACAAAACAGCACAGTGAGGACAATCTACTGATGGTCCCAGGCTTGGTTTTCCTTCATTTAATGTTTAAGTTGTGATTTGAAGGAGGCATATCATTGTGAGTCTCTTACGTTTAGTGGTTCCAATATTTAGTCCCAGGGACTGAATAGTTTGTAATCCAGTCCAGCCCAACTTTATTTGTAAAGCACTTTAAAACAACCGCCGTGGACCAAAGTGCTGTACAGAAGAATAAATAAAACCAAAATAGAGGAATAAAATACAAGAATAGATTAAAAGACATAGAACTGTACAAAAAGAAGACAGTGCTGTACAGAAGAATAAATAAAAACCTAAATAAAAGAATAAAATACAAGAATAAATAAATAATCAATCAATGCATTTTCCATTGTTAACCAAGCAAATACATTCATATTCCAGTATTGTAAACAATACTATACTACTGTCTAGCTTGGATGTACAATCCTGTGCTCCATCTTCTCATAGTGCTAATGGTGGCTCCTACAGATGGTCCGGTGCCTGAAGGTAACCCACCATCAGCTCACCCTCCACACGTGGCTAATTAGAACACACCACGGTGCACAGCGTGTTCACATACAAATGATCACATGCTTATTGGAAATGACACATCTAGGAACCCTATGGAGTTTTCATTATACACAAATTCAGTTTAGTTACTATTATGGTTTCCAACAAAAACACACTATAGACCAAAGAGTACAGTAAACCCTTCTATTCCACGACTGCCATTAGCTGCTAATGTGCACCGCCGTCTTCTACTGTGCTGTGAGTAGAAATGTGAATTATGTTACCCCTGGTGCGCACTTCTGTCTCGCTAATAAAACATGAAAAAACAAACATTAAGGGGACCTGCTCATTACATTGGTGCTCTACAGTACTGCTGGGAGTCCAAATCTTCACAGTAAAGACACGTGCCTGGAATATATAACTTAACCAAAATCCATTTATGCCCCGTCAACAGTTTCTTGCCGGAGAGAAAGGACACAGAAATTGCATTTCCAAAGCGGAGGAAAAACCCCAAAGACCAGCCAGACAAGCAGGAAAGCAGACAGGCAATCAGATGGACAGACTGACAACAGCCAGACAGTCATCACCTCCTCCACCTCTTTCCCTGCTGCAGCTGTGGAGGCCCATCATAACAAATCCTCAGCATGTACAGCTGTAGGATTTACCATCTCACACAAATTCTCCAACATACCGTATATAATGCAGTTTCTACAGCATGCTTTCCTGTGCCTGAACACAATATCTCTCCAGCTCTTGTTTACACACACACACACACATAAATTGGTGTACTGTCTATAACATAACCTACACAGTACATATGATCCTCCATAATCAGTGTTGGGAGTAACACGTTACAAAAGTAATGCATTACAGTAACAGATTACTTTTTGCTGTTATGCAGTAGTGTAAGGCATTACTAATCAATTTTCAGTAATATTTTACTCAGTACATGTTCAATAGCGCTTACGTTACAACACACTTTACACCCATAATTTAATTGCTCAAATGAAAAAAAAAAAAACAGTAAGATTATGAGACCTTCAGGAATCAAAAATACGTCTGTAAAGTTCTATTTCCGTTTGGTGTTCAGCCAATGGGTGAAGACGGCAGAAGACAGTCCATTGTCCACATGGATGTATGCTCATTACTAACCCTAACCCTGCTTTACAGAAGCTAGTTAGCATTAGCATGATCCCTGTGATCAGCAATGACACGGTAAGCTAACGTTTCTATAACTAGTTAGAATTCTTTATCAATTGCGGATTCATCTACCGGTGCCCCCTGTTTGAACATGTAAAAGGCTGAAAAAAATGCAAGCGTTCCTGCTGGGATTCAAACATCGTTGACTGTCGCGATACTTACTGAGCTATCCGTCCACATGTACTTAAGTAAATTTATGCATCTCAAGGCTCTTCCATCTCTTGGTTTTTCGGGGGGGTGGGGGTGGGGTTCTATTGCGCACGTGCCATTTATGACAAGATTCTGTATGTAACTCAAAAGTAATACAGGAGTCATGTAACGCATTACAATTCTGAGACAGTAATATTGTATGGTAAGGAATTACTTTTAAATAACAGTAACAAGTAATCTGTAATGGATTACAGTTTGGAAGTAACTTGCACAACACTGTCCATAATACAATGTGTCGCGCTCGTCAGTGTTTTGTTACATACTTACACACCTGAACACTGTATATGTTTTTAAAGAAAGACTTAAAATGGCTACCTGATTGCCAATAGCAAGCAGCAGGTGTCCTTTCCTTAAACAAAAAGGAAGAAACTGGAGACACAGGATAACAACTGGAAGAAGCAGCAGCCAACAAATGACTATTAGATAAAGTAGAGAGTGGCCATCTGAAAACCTGACACCGCTGCTTGAGGAAATTAGCTTTAATCCTCCCAAGACACAATATCTATCTTCATTCATATAACACCCATGCACTCCATTATAAAACGGGGAGATGAGAATTAGGCCAAGTGCCATTTCCAGATTGGCTTACAGTGCCCGCTTTCTGGGAGGAACTCCACAATGAAATCATTTTTCTTCATATCACCAGCAGCTGTTAGAGAAATGGAAGAGGAGAAGTGTATATTGTTTAATTATTATACTTGAATGGCCACTTCTGTCACCCACACGAAGCCTTTTGGTTCGGTGGAACTGTATCTATCATCTGTACAGTCACAAGACAATGTCTCAAAGAGGTGCTTTTAGTGAGGGCCATGTGAACATCATTTAGGCTGACAGGATAAGGCCACTATTCACAGCGCTTACAAGAAAACTCAGTTATAGTGGATAAATATATATATATATACTTCATAGGTTATGCTAAGTGTACTTCTGTGCACACGCACCACTAATTTGTTAGCATCCAGACAGAAATCAGGACAATTAAAATGTATTGAAGCATTTTGCATCCGATTTGGGTTTTACAAAGTTCAGTTGTTTGTTGAGTGAAATTCAAGTCTAAATTAATTCTAAGTGACATGATAAGACTGCATTCTTTTACTTTAAGTGTAATTCTACCCCTGTTCTCTGTTTAACTCAACCCCACACATGATTCTTAAAGCAGCTACAACACAGGTGTCCAACATAAGGACCGCGGGCCAAAACCGGCCCGCCAAAGGGTTCAATCTGGCCCGTGGGATGAATGTATGAAATGCAGAAATTATGCTTAAGATTTTAACAATCAATTATATTAACCCATAAAGACCCAGTGCTACTTTTGTGGCCCCACCCAAATTAATTTCTCTCTATATTTAACCTTTCTTAAGTGATTTATCACCATTTATTCTAATATTATCCTCTGTATTTTTTTTTTGTGTTTTCAGTGAAAATCATGTATTTTCCTATATTTAATTTACTGATCATGTAGATGTTAATAAAAAGCTCAAATTAAAGTTGAAAGTTATTATACAGAAACAGAAAAAACTGATGAAAAAGTGACTTTTTTAGCAAAATACATTAACTGAACATAAACCCAGTGTCTCCATCCACTGTCATTGATCTAAGTTAAGTGAAATAAGTTTGACATCCCTGAGCTACAAAGTCAGAAACAGGCTGATGGTTTGGTGATCAGTGTGGATGTGTGACCGGAGTGGTTCAGGTTCATCCCACATGAAGGGGTTAATCGAATTTTCATACTGGTTTTACCACCTGAGAAAGACCTGCATACAACTTCAACACCCATTTAAATGTGTGCTATATTTAGAATATTTTTGCTGATTTTTTCCCTGCCATCATACAGTTCTTTGCCCCAGGGAAGTGAATTCCTGAAATGCTCTTTTACATACCAGGAATCCCAAACATAAAGAACAATTCTGCAGCCTGTGTTTTCAAAGCAGTGTTTTAAAATGTGATTTTGGACGCAAACTGAACAAAATAGCCGTTTTCCAAGACAAAATGACTAGCATTTTGTAAGTCCAGTTATAATAAAGGCTTCAACTCAACTGAAAAATGAGATTTGACACATTTTGAATGAACTACAGGTGGACTGAACACCTCTGATATGAGGTGGTAACACTGATTTTCTTTATACAAATTTCATTACATACATTCACACGAATAAAATACAAAAAAGAATGACTGCATCCACATCATAGTGGGAAGGGGTAGAAAAATTTCAGCGAGTTGAACGGTTTAGGTATAAAATGCAGTTTAACATATTTATTGATTTTTATTTTCAAAAGTGTACTCTAAGTACATTTTGCTGACAATATTTACATAGTTTCATCTAAGTATGAAAAGTCAAAGAAGTCATCCTACAATAGAATGGTGTCTGTGGATCATTATTGTATCTGATGTCTTAGGATTCATTTCGCTGCTGTAGATGTTTAAGGTTGAACTCATCTTACATAGCACAAATATGTCAACTTTTTACATAAATTGGTCTTGATGATGAAAGGAGATCTTAGCCCATTAGAGGGATGCTTCAATCTTCAGTTTATCACAAACATTCTGACACACAGTGGAACTAAATAGTTTCACTGGACAGGAAGGGCTGCAGTACTTCAGTACTTCAGTATTTAGTTATATTCCACTTGTTATATATGGTCAGATTTTTCTGTTATTACACATGCCTTACAAAATAGGGCAAAATATATTAATTAACAGCTCTCTAACAGATTCAGCATAAATAGAATATGATAAGTTTGACTAATGTAGTGTACTGTAATTATGGGGCAGCGCTGAACTGCATGCTATCCTGCAGCTTTAATTGTGTAAATGGCTGCAGAATGTATTTATAATACACATTAATACCCATTTAATTGATGACAAGTTCAGGAAAAAAATGACCCCGGAAATAAATTTTTGCTGTAGAAGCAACTGGGAAACAGTCATTTTGCCATCCGTAAATAAACGTTACATTGAAATCACGTTAGGATTGAAGTGAAAATGCATTTACATTATGCAGGTTGATAGACTTCAGTGTGGGACAGTCTGTTGTTCTGTTTGGAGATTAAGTTTTTTTCCCTCTGGCAGTTTGCTCCCCTGCTGCCTTTCAATTAACACCTAATTACCACCACAAGAAAACAACAGGTGATTTGGCCACTGATTTGTGTGCAACACCCTCAGTTATGCGTTTATGAGCCGAATGGGAAAAGAGATAAGTGTCCTGAGGCATATAGTCACACCCCCGTGCAACAGCAACCGCCAACACACCAAACAAATCTTGGCCAACAGTGGACAAGGTCACGAATCTACAGCAGCCACAAACTATTTTACACATGCATGTATTACATGAAGGCTACAGCCTCAACTGATTTCCAGCACTGTTTAGGAATTTAACAGCATCTATTAAATCATTTTCCATTTGTATTACAGCTTTAATGAAACCACAGTAACCGACCATGTGTATTTAACCATTCATTCTTTGCGGTTTCAACTAATCCACAATGTAAAGTCAATAAATTGCACTGAGGAAACATAAAAAAAATGTATCCAAGCACACGTAGTCAGTCTTCTAGTCTGGAAGTGCACGTCAACATGAAGCTGCCTTCGACATTTTGATAAATAACACGTCAGAGAGATGCCGACCCCATACTTTATATAATAGGGGTCCTGTCAAGACCCCCTAATCAAAAACAGAATAGATGGATGCAGATGGAGAGATGGTAGCGCTATACACATTCAACACGGGACTGATGATAAGCTGATGAAAACAGCTAAACCTGAAGTAGGCAACAGATAGGAACAAGAATAGCTAACAAACTTAAGTTCTGCATTTTAATAAAACATAATGTTAGTCTAATGTATGTGCTTGATACAGGAAGATATTATGTTTATGACCTGCAGAGACTTGGTAGATCTTTTTTTTTTGCTTAATTACTTCAGTTGATGTTTTTCTGTGTTTTGCAGGACGTTTGACTGGTTAAGATGCAAACGGTTGTGTAGTCCAGTTTTTGTCTGTTAATACATTTAGTGCATGCTTGTTTTTAAAGTGTCTTCTGAGACTGTATCTGTGGCAGAGTTCAATGCATCTAACTGCACAAGCCAAAGAAAAGATGGTAAATAATGTTTTGGAAAGGCACACATATACACATACATTTAGGAAGCAGAGGCCTGTGACCAGATGCCCCCCACCCATTTGGTTAAGATGCAAACTACAGTTGTTACCTCCGCCAAGAAGGTTATGTTTTTGCCAGCGTTGGTTTGTTTGTTTGTCTGTCTGTCCGTCCATGTGCAAGATAACTCAAAAAGTTATGGACGGATTTGGATGAAAATTTCAGGAAATGTTGATAGGGGCACAAGGAACAAATGATGAAATTTTGGTGGTGATCGGGGAGGCTGATCTGCCTTGGTGGAGGTCTGTGCTCTCTGAGTGCTTTTCCAGTTTAGTCCAGTTTTTGTCTGTTAATACATTTAGTACATGTTTTTTTTTAAATGTATGTACTGAGACTGCATCAGTGACAGAGTTCAATGCATCTATCTGCACAAGCCAAAGAAAAGATGGTAATACTTGTTATGTAGTAGTAGTATTAACAGTCATGGACCTTTGTTCAGGTTTTTAGTGATTATACTAACAGCAGCTGATCTACTTTTCACAGTTCTAGTTCAGTTATCTGTGCATCAATTGCACCCATGTGTCTCCCCCTACTTCCCCCGTCTTTCTCTATCTCTCTCTTTTTCTCCTCCTTTACCCTTTCTCTTTCACCCCAACTGGTCAAGGCAAACGGCCATCCTCCAGGAGTCAGGGTCTGCTCAAGGTTTCTGCTGTTAAAAGGAAGTTTTTCCTCGCCACTGCCTTCAGTCACTAGTGTTTGTCTTGAAGGATTCTGTTGGGTTTTGTAAATTGGCTTGAGAATCTGGTTTAGACCGGCTCGAGTTGTAAAGTGTCATGAGATAACTTTTGTTACGATTTGGTGAATATATATATATAAAATTTGATTGATTGACTGATTGAAATAATGCACATAACATAACATAACACAACACAACACAAGCATATACATTTATGATACCCCCCACACAAGTTTTAGTTGAGACCAAACCCCTACCTAGCACCATGGTCATGTAGCGCTCTTCCACTCCAGCCTCCAGCAGCAGTGGGGGCACGTATGTGATCCCAGCTGCCACACAGATCTCCAGGCCACAGGTCAGGGAGTTCAGCAGGACAAGACGCCACTGAGACCTCCATCCAGGCATATTTACAGGGGCTGGCTCGCCTTTCCTCCCCTCTGGGATGGCCGCTACTGGACGCAGGGGAGGGGGGAAGGTCCTGGGCAGGGGTGAGGGGGGGAGCACAGGGAGGCAGATGGTGCCCCGATGGGACAAGAGGGCTGTCGGGGAGGGACAGCAGCAAAGACACGCGGATGTCTCCGATGACCTGGACGATTCATCCTCTTTTCAACATTCTGGAGCTGCAGAAAGAACAGAAAGAAAAACTCAAACAACAGAAAAATGATGGATGCTCATAGAGTATTCTGGTTTTCATTTCCTCTGTAGCGTGAATTTTTCATGGATGTTAATACATTTACTAACCTGCATCATTAATATTACCAACAACCCATGATCCACACTCAGTAAAATACCAGACAGTTATACTGGGACTGATGTAATGGATATTAACCCATAAAGACCCAAACCTCCACTGGTGAACAAAAGCATCTACTGAACTAAAATGTTTAATACCTGTTGATCCACTAATCCTATCAATACATGTAAATAATTGGTGTAAAATGCAGTTTGTCATCTTTTCATGGTAATCAGATATGACCCATTTGGACATTCAGAGGCTCCATAGTGAACATGGAAACCCCGTCATCTTCTACAACATTGAATCACCAGTAAAGCCCATGAAGTCGGATCAATGACAGTGAATGGACACTCTGGGTTTATATTTAATATATGCTATATTTTGTTGAAAAAAGCCACTTTTTCTTCAGTTTTCTCTGCTTCTGATTTCAAGAAACACAACTTTAATCTGAGCTTTTATGAACATCTACATGATCAGAAAATCAAATATAGAAAAATATAGGATTTATACTGAAAAAACACAAAATGCAGAGGATAATATTATAATAAATGGTGATACATCAATTAAGAATGATTGAATAGATAGAAAAATATATTTGGGAAGTGCCACAGAAGAAGCACTGGGTCTTTACGGGTTAATGGAAAAAGTTGGAAAGGCTCTCAAATTTAGATCATCGACCACAGAGTGAAGCTCCGGCAATTAAAATATTTGCGGTGGAGCCTATTATATACAGTATTGTTTAATAATTCATTTAAGACGTGAGTGGGTGAGCCTCCTTACACATACCCATTATCACATACCCATCATTCTATTCACATTCATAAGTTAGTTTCAGAAAAGGTGTATTTTTCAACAATGTATATCTGCTGTTAGCTGAAGAAATGTTATCATCCGTCTACACTACAGCAGCTACAGCTTCCATGCAGTTTCCATACCATAGCTTTGTCCCATCAGAAGTATTTACAGTGAAACTTAAAAAAAAAAATAAAGATGTTTATTTATTTATTTATTTATTGGTTTATTCAATAGGGACCATGCATATTTATGAACATTGCTGTATAAAAAATACACCCATGTAAATATGCCAATATACGGTAACATGACCTGTTGCTGTTCATGCATTAAATCACAGAGATATACGTTTTAGGCCATACTTCTCACCTTAAGTTTAGTTATTCTCTTACACAGCTTGGCAGCAGTATAACACCAATCACAGAAACACAATTTCCTCATTATCAATGTAACAAATATTCAGTGAATGTTAATTGACTGGAGTGTTTAGATGGCACCTAGATGTCAAGTCTATAACATGAATGCACATGATGCAGCCATGCAGAGGCTAGGAACAGTAAGAAGAGGAACAAGAGGAACAAGGCCTCTACTTGTGAATTTGAGAACATTCTACTGTGTGACTGTGTAATGCTCCAATGGTTACAGTAAAACCCACAATTACACTTTCACTCAGGAGCACAAATCAGCCTTTAAACATAAAAGATGATAACGTTACTGCCTAGAGTTCGTAGCAGTCAGCCACCACAGGTTGAATGGGACAGTTTCCTCAAAACAGAATCAAAGCCGAAGACACTCCAACACACAAAAATGTCATAGTCACAAAGATCCAGGGCTGAATATTTAGTGAGAGTTCCTCAGCGGCGGCTTCAGGACAGCAGGAACAACAGGCGGACAGAGGAACGGAGGCAGCTGGAGGGACGTGACCAACACACAACCATTTGCCAAGAGAATTATTTTTCCTTCTGCTGTCCTGCCTTTTTATAAGTCACCGTTTCTCTCCTCTCTTAACATACCCTTTTCACTCCTCAAAAATCACTCTACTATTTAGTGGGTGGTAGGGAGAAAAAAAAAGGAAAAGACTTCCCTTGGTTGACCCTGTCATTATCTCTATTATTAAGCTCTGATTGCAGTTTAAGTCATGCGCGAGAATCCTCCTCCTTTGCATTTTCAGCAGATTACTACTATTGTCAAAGTTGCCACGTGAGTTATTAGCACCTGAAAAAAAGAATGACCTAGGGAGAAAGGCAGAGACGGCAAAGCAGGAAGTAGGTGAAGTCACATCAGAGCAGAAGCAGCTCAGATAAAGACAGATTTGAGAGTTACCAGCGGGGTGCCAAGATGCTGTGATTACATTAGAGGTCGAGCTGGATCCTAGAGTTTTTTGGGGAGGGGGGTTCAGTGTACTGTCCTATAGTGACAGACAAGACAACCCCACCTTAAGGGATAATTTTTCCAGTGACAATACCTGACATTCTCCATTACATGCCGCACTATTAAGACATAATCCGTTTATTCAGTTCCTTTTCACCTTAAACCCAGTCATACATTTTTAGCCTGTTTACAGAATCTCAATAACAGAGCTGCACAATATTGCGGGATGTATGATGCCACGCAAGGTAGATTAAGTCTTACATGTCATGCTACGAGTGTTTTCCTGTTTGACAGAGGGGAAAAAAACCCTGCAGTGCTCTCATTTTCCAGCTAATCTCCAAGTGAACTCTGAGGCAGAACATGATTTACTATGCTTCAAGGGGCTCTTGGATACGGAGTTTGTTGCTGTTACTGTTTGAGAATGGCATTCAACGCAACCTAACAATTATTCACAATCAAATGAGCAAGGACTCAGAGGAGAGCACGCAAAGAAAGAGTTGGTTGTTAAAAACAAAGCAAGTGTTACATGAGATATCAATCATAGGAATAGTCTTGACCCGAAATGGGTACCAAGGTGACATTGCCTAGCAAATGTTGCCACAACTGACTCAATTAATGAAGTGAGTCAAAAATAAGTAGTAGCCTTAGTGGATAATATTTTATGACCACATTTTATATGCAAGTAGAAAATATGTAAAACACAGGTGAGAGTAAGTAAAAATTCAATGAAAAATTTGTGAAATTTTAGAAAAACTATGAGACAGTGTTCAATATTAAGAGGCAAGTTAAATGTATATAGAGAGCAAGAAAAGAATTAAAAAAAAAAAAAAAAAAGTATGTCAAAAATAATTAAATTGGAAGAAATAAACTGTAAAATATGCAAAATATAAATATAAAACAATGAGAAAATAAGTCAATAATGAGGGGAATAAATGGTAAAATTAAACATGCAACAAGAATTGGAAAAATAAGTAAAATGCATGTACAAAATGAGTAAAAAGTAGAAGGTACATAAAAGTGAAGTGAAAATTAAGTTAAAAAAAAAATAGTAGAAAATAAGGAAAAAGTTGTAAGACACTAAAAATAAGTTAAATTAAAAAAAAAAAGTAAAAGAAAAAAGTAAATAAAGTTTTCTTAAAGTTCAGCTTTGGTGAAGTAAAAAAAAAAAAAAATTAAAACTCATGTGCAGTATCAACATCAACATAATTCCATAAAAGTGATGCCTTACTCTTTACAACTAACTCTTTTCTTTCCTTCCATTCCATCTTTGTTTTATTGTGTGATTGTTGAGTTTCATGAGATGCAACTCACAAACAGCAACAAACTAGAATTTGGGGAAAACCTTACACTTGTCTTCTGTTGTGCAAAGGGTCAAAACACTTTTAAGACAAAAGCAGGACTGAGAAAGATCCAAAGAGAGGAGACAGAAACCCTTCTTCAGTTCATACATCGGACTGTCTTCCATGTGTGCACATTCGTGAGCAGAAAACTAGAACCTACGACTCCTATTACCGTCATCTTCAAGCAATGAGATCTGCGTTCTTTTCAAGCAGAGGGAAAGAGCAAGAACAGTCAGAACAGCCACAAACACAGAAACAACAAGGTGCTATATTTACATTTGGTGTGATATTTCTCTGCTGGTGCTGCCCATCTGTTCTCTCCTGGCAGGCAGCAAAATGGATGTCATCATCTCCAACCAAGCTTATTTGATCACGAAAAAAAAAAAAGTAAATGATCTAATCAGATTCACACAGTTAACTACAAGTACCTTGGGGCGGTGAAAATAAAGCTCTTTCCTATGTGAACCACAAAGCAGACCCGAGTGTCATCAGTGACGGCATTAGGAAGCTGCTGCAGAATTCCCAGTTTTAGTCATTATGAGCTCTTTGATTTACAGGCTCTTTGAGAATGCGGGGGACAAAGCGGCAGTGTGTTAGCAGGCTGGACCCTAGCAGGGGCCAGGGTCACTCAGATAGAGGGCCATTTCACACCCGTCCGATCGCATTCCCACCCATCCTGGGCACAGTGAAAGACGCCCATCAGGGGACCAGCCTTTGCCCTACGGCCTGTCTGGACACTACAACCCCACTCCCCCTCCCAAAGACCCCGTTTTAACGTGTGTACATTTCATTCGTATGCTCCTCTTTCTCCGTCTCCCCCCTGTGTTTTGTTCTTACCCTTCCGAAACCCCTGAGGTCAGCTTCGTCTCAGGAAAAAAAAAAAGGACCCATTGACATATCGGCCCACGACTGGTTATTATGCGTTTATGATTTTGAGTCCCCGTGTGAAAGCCTTCTATTGCGGCCCCAGCTGACTTTCTGTCAGACTTTCTCACTGAAAACAGAAGGGCCCCCGGTGGCAAGAATAGAGAGACCTGATTTGTCTACCCAAGCAGCCCCAGCTTGTCTGGACTCTTGCCCAAATGCGAGTCAGATTCCAGGGTTTTGTAAATTGAATGGTTGCTTAAGTCCTGACCCGGGCGGCGGTGGCGAGTCAGAGTTAGGACTGCGGCGAGAGAGGAATACGACGTGGGGACTAAAACAGGGTTAAGAGATTGATGGAATGCAGAGTAAAGTGATGCAGGCTGGCATTTATCAGTCCATTTATCCACGTCGGAGTCAAATCTAAAAATAAAATCTCACTTATCCGTTGTAAATATGGTACTCTTTAACCAGTGTTTATGGTGTTGGCAGGGAGCAGAACAGAAGACGGAAGGAAGGAAGAAAGAAACGGTGGCAGCCCACACAGTCATTCCACCACTCGCTTAATGACACCTCTGGCTCTGCGATGTATTCCAGTCATGCCCCTCATCGCTTTCCCATATACGTCTGGAAACACAAATACATGTATGCTCACACTGTTAAGACAAACGTGTCTAAACACCGCAATTCAAGCCAGGCTGGTGAGAGAGGTGGTAAGGCCTGGGTGGTGTTGAGGTGGGGTGGGGTGGGCTTTTGTCAGCTCTCCCACTGCTCCATTACCAAGCCCTATTCAGGCGCGGACCCCCCAAAAATCGCTCCTAATGACTCTGAGTGGTATTGTTGCGATACAAAACAGGCTTTGTATACATTGTGCCAGAGAGAGTAATGCGATATAGTGAGGTATCAAGTCCATTTCCAAGTCTTTTATGACGGAGTTCATATAGATGCTAGGATATACAGACTATGGGTGGGTGGGTGATTGCGTGGCAGTGGCTTGGGATGGGTGTTTCTTCCAACAGACTGCAAAGTTTGGAAGAGGAGAGGGGAAGGAATTGCTCTGAGATGACATCAGAGCCACAAGCTCAGTTGGGGCTGTAGCTGCAGAGACCTCAGCAGGAGGGTCTGCTACTGCGTTTGGCTCAGGCTGAATGGTTGCAGAGCTGTGGACTCCTTCACTCCCAGGTTCCTGCACAATAATGGACTTGAGCGTCTGAACAGAATGACAGCAGGACCGGCCTGTACTGCCCACAACCTCTCTGGCAAAGCGCCGGTACAGCACATCACTATGAGATGAGTGATTCTCCAAGGGTTCGCCTCATACCTTCCTAGTGCTTTTCCACTTTCTGTCTGTTCTTCCAAACACTCCATCAGGCACATCTCCATTAAGTGGCTTTGAGCAAATAAACCAGGCTGTGTAGTGTCATTAGAAGGTAGCGCTATGTTAGGTAGGGCCACAACTATAGTAAACAGAGTACAAGTAAAGGACCTGGTAGATTGTTGGATTCCAGTATAGTTTTCCTTTTAAAATCCCTGTGATGTTTTTTCATGGATGAGACAGGAATAGTTGCTCTCACGCCTGTTACTACTACCAACCCTGTTCACGTGTTTCCCCACCACTAACACTTCATTCACAGCACATAACATTAAGAAACAAAAAACTCAGCTCCACCACTCTCACACCAAAAGATACCGTCATTAGACTAATAGGAAGCTGGAAATATGCTTTTTAAAATGGGGGGGGGGGGGGGGGGGGGGTATTTTAAGGCTGGGTGATCTGGCGGAAAGATCATTTTAGAAAGAATCACAATCCTGGGCAAGATGAAACCAAGTTATAATGTTTCCTCCACTTTTGTCTGGTTTCTGGAGTCTTAGGATGTGTGTGATGATTTTTTGTTGCCCTATTTGAATAGAAACCCTGTATTTTTTGACATTATGGACTGACATTATTACAATATTGCTAACATCTAGATGAAGTAAACACCAGTCCATAATTTTCTATATATACAGCTGTGGCATTTCCATTAATTACCTAGACTGTGGAGACCTAATCTGCCTCGCTAGACTTTTATAATGAATCAGAACCATCTGTGCATCTGTGTAAATCACATCCACTGTATGTCAGAGTTCAGAATCCACACCTGCAACTCACAGACCAATTGTAATTCTTCATCATTGTTTCTTCAGCAGCAGCAAAACATATTTCACAAACTCTACAAGTTAAAGCAGAATAAACCTTAAACACTTTGGTGCGGACAGACACTAAAATATTGATATAAATGGAGGCTAGAGAGCTGTGATATTACAAACTCACAGGTTAGTGCAACAGATAAACAACACTGTCCATGAAATACCATAATTACACTGTTAAACGGGACATTTATAGTGAATGTTTTCAGAGTCTGATAGTTTTGACAGTGCTGTTATTGTTTTACTGACATGATCTGCATAATCCCCCTGAGAACTAGATCATATCTTAAATAAGATTGGTCATGATCTAAGATTGTGAGCCCTAGAGCCATAGTTTTTCATCAAGTAACATAAACAAAAAGCCATTTGTCATTCTGTCACAGTCCTTTTCTCATGCGATACTAACAAAATGCTGATAAAAAATATGGAAACGCCTTTGTATTCACACATTTTCTAACTTTTTTTGATGGTAATTTTGAAACTTTGCCAGATGTTTAATAAACTGTGGTTTCCATGTAAAGGAAAATAACACTGACATTGCATGTTATCAACAAAGCACTTTTAACAACTGCTACTAAAACCACTGCTGGCTCAGATAGATAGTTGTCGCCCTGGGCAATGTTCAGATTGATTGTGGCTGTCCATGAAAACATATATGGGTCATTCCATACCAATACACTTCCGACCTCCCAGTTCATTTAATTTATTCTCCTGAAAAGAAAAAAAAAATTTGAAAATATTTGTGAAGTTAATGTTTCAGAACCCATTTCAGATGGGATGAGCCTTGACTTGCTTTATTTGTTTTCCTCATACTACTAGCCAATGATGTAAAAAAATACAGAAAAAAATGAAAATATATATATTAAAAAAATATTAAAAATGTGAGTTTTTCAGCTCCAAATCTACATTTGCTGGTGACAGAATTATTGAATGATTGAACAGTGGAGTCAAGATTCTTCGTTTGGATAAAATATTATTTACCAAGTTGATTTTGATTAAATTGGATTGAATCCATGTTGAAGTACTTGTCCTTAGGGTTTCTTGAATATTCAGTACAAACCTCAAGCCAATCTAGTGAAAAATAAGAAATTGGTAAGACTTTGAATTCACATAATAATGATGAAATTTAGCTCCGAGGGCCAAAACCAAAATTCATTAGTTTTTGGAGCAGCCCGATGGGATTTTGTGAGGTCCCAGGGATTTAATAGATGTTTTGAGTTGGCTGAGCTGGTATCAACCAACACACAGCCTCCTACTCATTTCATGTGTTGTTCTGCATGTGAAAAGACTTTACATTACCCTCAATAAAAGACTTTCTGGATTGAATTTAGTTTCAGGTAAAAATATATAGCCCACATATACACTTAAAATTTGCGTAGATGCATTAGCAGATTTTGATCTGTACTTGCAAACACCTCATGGGGATATTGAAATAAATGATTAAGGTGAAAAAAAATCCAACACTACTTTAAGTCTCCTTTCCAGTTCTACAACATTTCCTCCCTACCAGGTGTTGTACATCTTTCCATGGCCTGTGGTCCAGATGAGCAGACCATCAGACCTCTAGTGATGTAATTTCAAACACACTGTTTCCTTCTGTTACTGACAACAGGATAATAACATGAAGCTCGTTTGACCCACCACATTAAAAAAAAAAAAGTTTAGTGTTTGATTTGTGTTGTGCCTCTGCTTACTTGAAAAGCAGCTCTGACCATGCTGACCCTACCCCCCAGCCTGTAATCTTAAGCCCACATCCGTCACTATGACCCTTGACCTCGCTTACCACCCCTTCCAACTCCCCCATTTCACCACAAATCATGTGATCTACGGAACATTTCAAAGACAGCGCCAGCCGTCGCACAACTGTCTGCGGTTAATATTCTCCTGCTGTACCGTGAAACAAAAAACCCCAAAGGTGGCCAGTTATTCTAAAGTTTAATGTGAAGACAGAAACATCCTACTAGTGGTTATTTTTATGAGATTTCCATGTGCTGTTTAGACTAAAGTCTGTCGGAAGATGGTGAAACATGTCAATCAGTGTTTTCCAAAGCCCCCAATGACATCCTCATACATCTTTTTTTGATCCACAAGCTTAAGATATTCAGTTTGCAGCCACAGAGGAACAGAGAAACCCAAAATATTCGCATTTAAGAAGCTGGAATCTTCAAAAAGAAGAAGAAAACTCAAAGCAACCAAGCATTTTTATTAAAATAACCAGTGGTTAATGTCAAGTCAATTTATCATATAATCAAGGTTTTAACAATAACTTTGAATAAGTGTAACTCTACACTTTCTCATGTCCTAATATGACCTGATCATTTCAATATGTTCTGCCTAAAACCAAACTTACGGAAAGCAGTTGGTATGCTACAGACAAAAGACAAGATAGATGAAGGTCAGAAAAATGGAGAGAAAAGAGATGACAGAGTATAAAACTTCATCATTTCATCATTCCTCTGTCAAACTCTGATCATTCATCCCAAGGGACAGACCTTGGTCCTGTTTCAGCTGAAATAGTTGGAATGATTCTCAAGAAATTTTCATTCTTTTGAATTATTAAAACAGTCAGGCCAAACAAAGGAGAAAAAAATCACCACCTGGGTTTACCTACACAAATAGTTCAGTGATTAATGTGTTTCAGCTGCAACTAGTTCTTTATCGAGTTGCTTAACATTTCTTACACAACAAATCAGTTTGTCGAAAGCATAAAGATTAAGGTGTGAAGACAAGCAGATGACGTGATTACCCATCGTGCCTTGTGCCTACAGTACAAGCCTGTGTGGGTGAAGTTATGATCTGGGTTTGTTTTAGTTCGTCAGGTCTAGGTTCAGCAACGTCATGTGCCCAAACAAATAAACACTTTCACACCAGCAGGGCTAGTTCCAGTTCCCGAACTCCCCTTTTGAACCAGCCAAACAAAAATTGGTTCAGAACCTGAAAAGTTGGTTCTTTGTGCCATATTCTAGGTTGTGAAGATAAGAAGAAAATAGAGGAAGGTAATGGAGAATCGTGGAGTAGCATCACCCCACTTGGGCTCTGCTAAAAATCGTGTGAACATGGGCCAATTCGCTGGAAAGCACTAAGGTTCTGAGACTCCAGAATGGAGCCAGAACCAGATCTAGAACTGTGTTTGTCTGAAAACCCTACTTCTGACATTGCATAAACTCATCAAAATGATGCTACAGTAAATGCATGTTGTTATCAGAGCTGCAGGTATTCCAATCTATTAGAGTGTTAGATTATTTCCCTAAATCCTCCTGCATCACCCTGTATTAATCCCTTGCATAATAAATGAAATAAAGGATGACTTATTTTGATTCATCTCTGATCAGAAGTTTCCACAACAAATAACTCAACACTGGACATATGATCGATTAATCGAATAGTCACTGCAGTTCTAAATCCTACACTGAAACAGGAAGGACAGCTTTATTGTGGACATTCTAATGACACTCTTTGTAATGGCAAATGTTAAGTGTTTTTTCCATTTCTGAAGCTAATTAGGACAGTGACTCAGAATAAGTCCTCTATAAGTATAGAAGACGACAGCGGTTCATGACTCCTGGGAGAGCGATGTCTGCACGAAAGTGTCTTCAAGAAGTATTCATGTCACAGAGACTTTCCCCTGCACTTTTATAAACAACAGTGAAGCGCACACAAGCACACTTATCAGGTGAACATGATAGGAATGCAGGCTAGTTTGGAAAGTTTGCCCTGGTGTGGGATTAGTGTGTGTGTGTGTGTGTGTGTGAGGAGGGGGTGAACTAAGGAGAGCACATCCCACCTCTGTCCACATGGGAGAATGAAGCCTGCTACGGATCAGGGGGTTGACCGTTATCATGCTGGCTCATGCAAATAGCGCGACAATGGAATGGAGAGTTCAGCCGTGTAGCCTGTTGTGAGTCAATGTGGCTGATAACGTGCCTCCCCACAGACTGTAGCTTTTCCACTCACTGAAAAACCTATTGTGCCAAGGTGAAAGGACTAATAAGAAGGAATGAAGACGCTAATGAGTTTCCATTCACCCGTGATCGGGCGTGTTTACATTTAGTTAATAGAGCAGTCACTATTTGAATTAGGGGTTTAATCAACAACCAGTTAAATACTGTAAGATGGCATTTTTGATCAGTGCCACGCTAGAGCAAACAGGCATGACATTTTACTGTATATACAAGATCCACCCTACAGTGACATTTACAATAAGTTTCTCAACAATATACACTTTGTCATAGAATTCATTCACACTGTATTCCCTGCTATTTTTGCGACAAATTATTCATGGAGCTCTGCAGGGCCGTTTGGTTCTTATTCATGACAAAACATTTTAATAAAATACTCTAAAAACAATAAAAGGTCACGTTTGAGCTTCTATCAAAAAACGTGGTTTAAATTAAACTTTAAAAAGAAATGGCTGACCTTTCCTGAGTGTTATCCCTCACAATACAGAAGAACACTTTAAGCTCCTTTTCATACATTACAATCAGCCAAATGACAGCATCTTTAAAAACTGAAATGTCAACGCCTAAAAGTGGCTCCGCTGCAAAGACACGCTATTACAAAGACATTTTCAAACCCTGTTTATTGTACCCATAAACTGTTTATGTCTCTGGACATTTGCCCATAAAGGTAAGATAATGTGAGAGAAAGTGTAAGAACAGTAAAATAACACAACCAGCTACAAAGGAGGGGAGTTATTTGGTCAAAAAATACTCACCAGCCAGACAGGCGAAGCTTAAATATTCGTCTACAGACTTGCATTGCTGAAATCGAGCTTCTAATCTATTTTAGAGGCTGCTCACACTCTTTATCCAATCAACACACTCCACTCACTTGCAGAGCATATCTGCACACAGTCTTTTGACCACCTGCTTCAACTCTATCCTCAAGAGTCTGACTCTTTTTTTATCCTCCGCCTTTCTGTGTCCCCTGTTCCCTCCTCTCTACTTAACCCGCCTCCTTCGCATCCCTCCCATTATGCCCCCTCCCTCCCTCTCTTTTGCGCCTCAGCCGGGAAGGTGGGAATTGGGGAAAATCCCAAAGCACTTGAAGAATCCCGTCGCTTTCTGTCTGCATGTATCTGTCTCAAAAAAGACTCTTGTGTTGTCTCGTGGACTGTTTTTTTGTCTACATTCTGCCCAAAGCCAAAACCTTGAGCTGGGATGGAGTTAGATTGAGGCCTGCTGTCTCACCTGTGTTGTAGAATCAGAGCTCAACAAGCAGTTAAACAAACAAAGACTGAATTGATAAAATCTAACAAGCCACACTGAGGCAACTCCTCCCCCTCCATCCTTTCTCTCACTTTCCATTGCCACTGTCTAAAACGTCTCCATTATATAGTCGAGGTGGACATAAAATGATCTCAAAACAGGACTGTGACAAAATGTACAAACTAGCACTTTGGCCATTTTTACTCAATGTTGATAGCTTTAACCACCTATCACACAGCAGAGATAAATGCAAGCCAAGGATTTTCAGTTCTTTTTCAGGCAACATATACTCTCATCTTCAAGCATTTTCCCAAATGTTGCTGAAAACTTAACTGGTTAATTATTACCAAATCTGTCCACAAAAATATGGAAAAGGTAGAACAGATTAAAAATAAACAAACTGCTGTAAAAGAAATCTTTTATCCTGAAGATCTGGGTTGATTCTCTGCATATTTATTTCACTTTAATTTGGTTTAGGTGCCAACCAAATTGGCTTGGGTGCCACAATGAAATATTAAAATGGTGGAGAAAACCCTGGAAACATATTGGTGTATCTTAAAGGGCATGATAGTGATGGGAAATATTTCTACAAACTAGGAATGTAGTGGAAAAACAATAGTGAGTGTGTCTGCTAGGGCTTGGTCTCATTATTTTCTGTCCTCTGTTCACTGTCTGGACAGGGGCTTCATGGTGCATTCAGGTGCACCTTGTAAACTTTGAAATCTACATCACTCTATACAGCTGTAACAAGTCACAACGGTTGGTTAAAAGCCATCATGAAATAGCTACCAGAGGGCTATTACTTTTGCATTCTTATGCTTTTCCTGCAAGACCAGTCATCTAGGGAGGCCACCCCCCCCCAAAGAAGTCCAGTCTATTCTGATTCTGGTCACTGATTCACAGGTAGGACTGACTAAAAAGTATGACTCATAACTAGTAGACAACTACTAGGATACCACTTCAACAACCAACTCTAAATACTACTAAGAATGTCTACAAAAAGTAATGCAAGATATATCAAATGAAAACACTTAAACATTTAATTTGTTAATTAGGGAATTTGAAACGTAAAAGTTGCATTTTTTTCTTATTTTCCTTTGTTTAAATGCATAGGCCTACATCTGTAAAAAAATCCTGATCATATTTTTGTCATACGGTCCAGCTCTGTTATCCAGTAACACGTCCAGCTGCCTATCAGGGGGGCATCCTTCCCATCCCCTCTCATTACCTTCCAACAGCCCAGTCTTAGTCAAGCATCACACTCTGGTATGAGCAGTGGCTCGTAGACGCTTTAACCCTGTTCGTGGTTGACCAGCTCAGCCTCCTGTAAGCCTATTTGAGCAGACACGTACATGCACACACGTGCAGACGTATACGTCTTGGAGTGCTTTCACACACTCTCCACCCCCGGCTGGCTGCTATGTCTGCACTGCACGCCTACAGGCCATGACCAACCCTCTCCAAAAGGCTTTTAATTTGATAACAGTGAGAGGGGGGGGAATGGAGCAGAGGGAGATCTAAATGGAGGGAGGGTGGAAGTGATGGTGGGGGTGGAGGGGCGGGTGTTGTAAGTAATGTCATTAGCCCACGGCTGGCTTTAAGGAATCTCCATTTCTGGAGCTTCGAGGCAGATCAATATGAAGACAGAGTGCGTAGAATGGCTTCTGGCAGCGACTATCCCTCTGCAACAGGAGAGGCTTGCCTGGAATTAAGAGAATTCTGAAAATCCCACTTTTGGAGCAAGGCCGGACCTCTCTGTCCTGACTTAAAGAAAACGTCTTTCCCTGCTTCCAACTTTTGTGCGATAAATTTGGCACATTTACAAGCCCACACAGAGCAAACAATGTCCCTCCTTGAAAAGAGGTATATTATCTCATTGGTGTTCCAGCACCCTCCCCGAGTACAAATAGGTTTGTCATGAGCACACACCCTCATAATAGCCTAATGATTAACCAGGAATGGAAAAGTCCAAGTGGTCCTTTTTATGTCCATCCAACAGAACAGTCCGAAAGTAACTAGAAACTGAGGGCTCCAGCCAAAACACCCTCAAACATACCAAAGACTTACTTTCCAGCTACATCAACAACAAAACATCTTCCTTGTTGTGATGTTTCTATTGTTAACATATCACGTGTGCTTGACTACAGCTTTGGTTAAGGATCCATCAGTGCTCAAGGCAAGGAAAAGAAGGTTTTAATTCCACAGTAGCCTTTTCCACAAACCCCAGCGTCTTTGGTACAGGCCAAACCCAACATGGCCATAATAAGCTACAACATACAGAAAGCCAAAACAGTGTGTCAGAAATAGAGCGCAAGGGCCTCTACACTTGGAGCAACAGCAGCGGCAGCAGGGACCCAATAAAGCCTAAATGTCACCCACATTATACATAGCACGAAGGATGGGGGGAAAGGATCAATCACTCATTGTGTGCTTCTACAGCAAATTAACCTTTAAGTAAATACGTGACGCTGATGCTTAAACACAGAGCTTTTATACATACCCAGTAGCACCTTTAGATTAGCACTTTACTATAGACTATCTAAGATCTGCAGACAGTTAACATTCTCCAGGAGTTATCCAATTTAGGACATAACATAGCTGGTCTATGACTCGTCCATATAGTCCCTTAAAGGCTTACGAATCCCCTCAGTGTTTTTACTGACGCGGGACCATCTGTTGCACACTACCACAGATCTGTCACAGCTGCCTCAGTATCATAAATAAGGAAAATTCAATTATGAAATGTTGAATCGATCCGTGAAGCAGCAGTGCTGAGAGGTTCACATGATATTACATCGTCTTTGGGATCAATCAGACCGTGTACATGTGCTTGCCCCCGCACAAGTGAGCCGAGGATGTTAGCAGAAGGCGTTCACTTGAATCTGTCAGGGTATGACTGGCAGCAATGTAAGAGTCAGACAGAAACGCAGGCTTTTTCTGTTCTGCTCTGGAGTATCACTGTATATTAAGGGTGGGACTCACAGCCCAAGTCACATTACTCTTATAATAATGTGATTCTTCAATACATGACATAGCATATGTAACAGAAAAAAATAAATGTACAAAAAAAGCCAGGAATTATGTATTTATTCACTGTTCTGTAACATTGAAATGACATAATGTACAAAAAAGTGCACAGATTCTTAGCTTCATGCCTCTTTTAACACAAACTAACTGCAACTTCCATGTCTGCGTGTACCATGGGTTTTAATAAAAATACTGATATTTGGAGCCAGTGTATCAATAATAAATTGCAAGGGGAAGTAATATAGTGTATTCCCATATCGATATTTTGTCCCTGATGTTTACTAGCAGTATTTTCTTGTTAAAGCAGAATTTAAAAAATGTACACAGCAGAGATGCTCAAAATCCCAGACACCCTGCACAGTTGAATTTCCCATCCATCTCGATAATGGGAAACAGGCTTTTTTTTTTGCCTTTTCTGCTTGCTGCTTTAATGTAATGTCTACACAGGGAATTTTATACAGACAGCTGAGCTAAAAAAACAAATACATTAGAAAACTAGAAAACACAACACAAAATTATAAAAGTTATACTTTAATAACTGAATAGATCCAGCAACTTTGACTAGCTAACTGAGTACACCATTAGAAGTAGCAGCTGAAGGAGTTTTGGTAACAATGGTTTTTGAGGAATGTGACTATTCGTTATTACTTACAATATTCTCAATATGTGAATTTTTCCTGTGGTATTTCTAGGTGGGTCACAGTGATGGTCTGGCGGATGGTCTGGAAAGAAACTAAAATACTGTATCCAGTGAAATTATAAAGCATTTTGCATATGGTACTCACCAGTCAGAAGACCTGAACTGATTTTGCTCTGCTGTGTGGAATCTTCTCAGTAATTGTATTTTATTTTATTTCATTTCTATTTTTCATTTTTTGTGTGAGGTTGCTTTGGTAGTGGAATAGAAAATTAAAAACTGTTCAGACATAATTAGCTGCAAGGCACAGTCTGCACTCAGGACTATTAATGTGAAGCAAAAACACCAAATTATGATCATACCAGGACAGATGAGAGTGTTCTTTTTTTTTTTTTTTTTTTTTGCTATACTGTGTTAATTTTAGCCAGTTGAGATGAGAAATGTATTTTTGTACCTGAGCCAAAAGTAAAATAGCAAAAAAAGACATGCAGAACACAGAAAAAGTATATGACATATGAATGGCATGTGGTTTTTGTTTTTGTCAAGAGAGTCTGGTGACTAAAGAGAGGAATGAGATAACTTCAGTTTTCAATGAAGGATGATGTAGGGTAAAACAATGACAGGGTTCCTACAGGTTCCTATAAGTAAAATTTAAGACTTTTTAAGACAATTTAGAGCAGAATTTAATGCCCATTTCATAGCCATACTGGCAAAAATTTGTGACTCCTAGAATTTCAGACTCCAACACATTGATTCTCCGCTGTTCCAAGTCATTTTTCACCGGGGGCTGCATAGTTTCAGATAATTGGTTCCTAATTTCAGTATAAATTGTCGGGTCGGAACAGGTGGAACTGAGTCTACTAACGTTACTTACTTTGCAGCTTGGATATTTCGCAGACACATTTAAACACAATACAGTTTATGGCAACATAACTTAAGACCTACCATATCAGATTTAATACCTTTCAAGGACTTTTTAAGGTATTAATGTAGATTTGTAAATCCAAGACTTTTAAGACTTTTTAAGACCTCACAGGAAACCTGAATGAACATATTCTAAGTACACACTTGCGCTGGTGTTGATTTTTACGTCATACAACCCCTCTTTAAAAAATGAACTCAACTATCCCTGTGAAACTATACTAAGTAGTCTGTCATGATGGACTTGCATCTTTTTCACAGCAGGGTTATGTCACCTGGTGGGAGTTCAGGGCTGACAGACAGTACAACGGGAGGAAATGGGGCATGCGAGACCCTTCCAGCTGTTTTCTGTCTTTTTTTTTTTTTGAGAAACTGGAAACATAAGGTCATGAACCTTACAGCTGCATGGATACAGTTAATACAGAGGTTTATAGCGGACTGACAGATAGAAGGACAGCTGGACATCAACAGGTCCATCTCCTTTTTCCAGCTGTTGTCAGAGCGCGAGTGGCCCCGAGGCACAATGATTAACGCCTCAGTCAAATGCTACACAAACCAGATGGTATAGATGGGAGAGAAGGCCAAGGTCCTCCCTCTCCCTCTTTTACTTGTCACACACACAAGAATACCCGAACCCACCCACCCGCAAACACACACAACATTAAGATCATTTAAAACATCCTCCCCTTAATCATGAAGTGCTCAACAATGGAATTCTAATCATATATAATGTAGCCCTTTCTTCACAAAACATAAAACGGCACCACAAAAAAACAAAATGACACAATCCAATGTTTGTGCGTTCAACCCATAAATGTTGCCAAAAAGGCGGAAGGCTACTCCGGGCTTTCTGGGAAAATAAGAAATGTCAGTCACCAGCACGACAAGAGAAAAAAGGCTGCCAACAAAAGAAACATATAATCAGGACAAATCTCTCCTTCCTTCATTTTAATCATATCCTCACAAAACTTGGATGGGTCATTTGATATCAACCTGCCAAGTTCACAAAGAGGAGATTGTTTACTATGCCATTAGTTGCTGCTGCGTTTTTCTCTGTGTAGTAAAAGGCGTTCGTGTGCACCCCCGTTTTCACACATGTAGGGAGTGTCAGGGACCCGTCGCTGCTGATCCCTAAGCCTGCTGTATAAAACGCTTCTGACAAAACAGTGGTGTGGTAGAAACAGGCATCAAAGCGCTCACACACACATATTGACTCAAATCATAAGCTTGATCCGTTCACAAGGCAAGCAGCATCTCACATATCAAAGGTCTCCCTCAAACAGTGAAAAGCATCCCTTTCAGCTTTCCTACATGAAAGAGAACACTGTGGTGTCTTCTAATGTGCAGTTTTCCCCATCACAAAGGCTTACTTCAAACAGAGTTCGAAACCTTCCACTGTCCCCTTCTGCTTGAGGTTTCCTGCTTGTTTAAGTAGGAAGTTATCAGGAGGTGGCAGGGTCATCCAGAATTTGGCACCCTTAAGCGCTTAACCGGAGTTGTTTTTTGTCAAATCTACCACTTTAAAAACACTCTCTGGGGCTTCCCTGTCTTTTAGAAAGAGTCAGAGACACAGAGTGTGTGAATATGTATTGCAAACATCTGGCTAAGTCCTTATCACCATGGGAAAATGTCTAAGGACAAGCCTGCGTTATCCCCGCTGCAGGGCCTGTACTTGTCTCATCTGGACTTCAACTGCGCTTCAGCAGCCGTATCCAACTGTCAAAGTCGCGCTCCTCATTAATGGGGAATTACTGAAAAGCAATGGGCTTGTTTGCAGTCTGTTCCCCGTCTTTGGTGAGAGCTGGACCTGAGGCTGTTTTGTCTTCAATGCCACGCAGTCTCCTCCACACATAAACCGTGTGGGCAGACCTAAGTAAAGTCAGTAAATTCAATTAGGCTGGGAGAGCGAGAGAGTGTGAGCAGGGAAACGGTGCAAACAGACTGTTAGGTCTGTTGTTTTCTTTCGTCAAAAAGGAAGTCAGAGCTGCCCCGGGAGTAACTTCATTATTTTCAGGAGCTTGAGCTCAGCTTGAGTTGATAAGGGAGGCTCTGAGCATGAATTCACCAACACTCCAACAACCAGACGAATAGCTCAAATATGTAGATAACATGATTATTCTAAAACTCGGGTCTTTGGTCAGCGGCATTCTCATTCTTGACATGTCTGACTAAATTAAATAAACATCCTATAGAGGAAGACACACACACAGAAGCTTACTCCAGACTTTATATGTTTGTACACTGAATCCTTGAAACATTCATGCCTCAGTACACATTTACATAGTAGCCTGAATGTGATTATTTGAGCTGTCCACAATCACTATGCATTTTAGTTAGCTGCATGAAACATTGTCATCTCATTACATCTTCTTCTGCTATGGTCTAATGGAAACTGAGTGGAAAACTAGTGCCAACAACTGTTTACCTCAATGTTAGCTTCTTATATTTGATCACACTTTGATAAGCATGTATTGATATGGATTTAATTGTAAAGCCCAGGTACATTTTACTGAAAATAGCTAGCTTCCAGCATCTTGGAGGAGGTGATGTGTCGGATTTGCAGAAGGAGAGTGCTGGTGATAAAATCTATAGATCTACCACCCAACCCAATTTGCTGAAATATTAATGTGGCAGTATGAAGTAGTACGTGTTAAACAGTTTAACACAGTGGCCAAAGGAATCCAACTGATAAAACAGCTGAAAACACCTTTTTTCTTCATGAAGGTGTAAACACTGGACAGCACGCCAAAAAACTGTCATAATCATGTTTTTCCTTTTTGATCACTATCATAGTATATAACTTGAGTATCACTGCCATTGGCAAACATCATCATAGTCTCTGTAATGACAGATTTAGGTCTATTTATTTAAACAGAGGAACACAAGAAAAAAATGTAAACTTTCTGTGAATTTACGAGGTGTACTTTAATTTAACGTTGCACCTGAACGCACCTCAACCCCATTCACATCTGTATGGGTCAAACTCCAACACAAACAGCAGGAAAAACAGAAGCAGCACGTCTGTAAATGAGGCCAAAACACAGTGCAGACCCTCAGCTGAGTTTTTACTGCCACTTTTTTAGTAACTCTCACCTGCCAGTGTGGGGAATAGCCTTCCAAGATTTACTCACCAGACAGAAAACATACCTGGATGTGACACTTTGCAGGTGTTGAAAAAGCACAAATGTCCAAAGCTCACCACTGTTACTGACATGAGTAATATTATAGTCCCATGTTTTTACCATAGTGCCATAGTGTACACTGATTCTGTATAACTATTATTATTACAACATTAACCCGTAAAGACCCAGTGTTACTTAATATATTTCACCTTTCTTAAGTGATTTATCATCATGTATGGTAATATTATCCTCTTTATTTTGAGTTTTTTTAAGTGTAAATCATGTATTTTTCTGTATTCAATTCACTGATCTTGTAGACTTTCATTAAAACTCAGATTAAAGTTGAGGGTTATTATATCAAAACAGAGAAAACTGAAGAAAAAGTGACTTTATCAGTAAAGACATCATTAACTGAACATAAAAACAAGTCTCTCCATCCACTGTCATTTATCAAACTCCATGGGTTTTACTGGTGAATCAATGTTGTTGAAGATGGTGATGTTTCCCCGTTCACTACAGAGCCTCTGAACGTCCAAATGGGTCATATCTGATGACCATGAAAAGATGACAAACTGTATTTTACACCAATTGTTTACATGTATTCATAGGATTAGTAGATCAACAGGTATTAAACAGTTTAGATCAGTAGATGCTTTTGGTTAATGGTGGGTGTTTGGGTCTTTATGGGTTAAAGTGGCAAATGATGAACAAGAAAAGAGTAACAGTTAATCACAATTATGTGTATAACAATCATCAACTAAACTTTCATGTTTGTGACTAGAACAATATAATGAGTACACAAAAAGCTTTGGGTACTGCCTAACATTTACTCCAAATATATATACTTCACAATAGCACAACAGGAATAAAAGCAGACACTTAACTCCATCCATTCTAACTGGAAGCCATTTCAGGCTTCCCATAATTCACTGAATGATTCCGCTTTTAGAAAGGGTTATGCAGTTGGCATATTTCACCAATTGTGTTACAGTGCATTTAAGTTTGAATGACAAAAATACAGAGCAGCAATTTAGGATTAAAGAGAGAAGCCGTTTGCCAGGCGAGCCACTAGAGAACTGAAAGTGTGCCAACGCACCCACACACATTGGCATGTAACAGCCAGACTGAAGAGGAGATATGGAATATGCATTTCTTTAATCAGACCACATATTAAAAGAATACAGATAACCCGGAGGCCTCAGCTGAATGCGCCTTTCGCCTCTCTTTTACATTTATGCACAACAGGTCTGCCAAAATGTCACAACCCTCTTGAATCAAAAACCTCCTCATCATAACAGAAAAGCAGACTGCATTGAACAATCCTCAGCAAACAGCTCTGAGAAAGCAGGCGAAATGTCAAAAACAATGAACACACTGAATGATAACAGTGTCACAGAGGTGACATTCCACGGCTGGAGGGTAGCTGTCATCTTTTCTTTTAGCTCTGGCCCATTAGGGGAGCCCGTAAGAGGTCTTTCTCTGCTGCCCAGCTGGCTGCGAAGCACTATTACAGGGAAGCTGTTTGGACTTTGACCCCGGAGCCTGCAGAGAGCTGGGGGGAAAAAAAAGGAAAAGGTTTGCGCTTCTTTGCTTCCTGTCAATGAGAGTTGCACAAACCAGACAGGTCGCTTAATATCCAGCCCTTTCCCCTGCTGTTAGTGAGTTATGGTGGTCTAATAATGTGCATTCCATTGCTTGCAACATTTTCCCACTCTGGGAGCAGGTGTGTTGTTGCTTCAGGTTGGTGGTTGTTGTCCTCCAGGGAAAAAATATACACTGCATAAAAAAAAGTCTGAACACCCCACCAACACCATTGACTTTCATTCTGCCATTACCATTTTCCCCTCCTGTTACAACAAATGAGCTCAGTGTTTATACAATGATTAGCTCTTGAGGGACACATGCACTTTAGCAGTACACGTACAAGGCCCAAGTGATGTGGAATGTTTTCCTGTGAAGACAACATCAGAATCCACCGTGCAGATTAGAAAAATTAACTCCTGCTTAATAGGGGTTCACACAGAGATAAAGAGTACAGAGCCTGCTACCAAGGATAGTGTCAATATAAAGCCAACAGATCAAATTACTGGAACCCTGGGGCATTTGGTTCAACTTAAGTGCAGGCAAGGTTTCATCTCATTTCCTGCAGACAGAAAATCAAAAGTGTAAATATTACTTTTTAAAAGCATAAAACAGGGAAATAACGTGCATAAATCTACAGCAACAGAGAGCCAAAAATAAGAAAAACTACCCTGGAAGCACCATAACTCTGGATTTCTGGCTAATCTGGGACCTGAGAAATGTCATGAGAGCCATAAACCAGTGCTTTCCCACTGAAGCGAGCGTCTCCTGAACCTCTGGTGTGAGAGACAGCCATTGTAGAGATCACATACCTGCGATTGTCCATGGCTACACATGACACCAGAGAAACAGCAGCACACGATGCTTTAAAGAGGACACCGTGTGTTAAGAGAAAGACAAAAACCCCTCCGGCAAAAAGCTTTTCAGACCCTCCTTGATAAGGAAGATGTAGCTAAAAGAAAAATCACACTTGCCACTATAATCCGGTGAGTGTCTTTAAAAACATATGCAGGAGTGTAACTCACTGAGGCTCCAGGTACACGTGGAAAACACAGAGAACACTCCGAGCTGAAGATAAACGGCCTACGACTGATTAAAAGTGCAAAGCCTTCAGTCTGCCTAAGTAGCTCGACGGTGGGTGATTATCCTGCGTTTGGCTTGGGAGTATATTAGACTGTCAGAAAAGCAGTTAAGAGAACAGCCAGCTGGTCGAGCCTCAGCATCCTGGGTGAGAAAAGCACTACTATCTAGGGATACAGTGATCTGATGCTGGAAGCAGATAGCAGCCCGACACAGGCTCAAATAACTGGGTATCATGACAACATGGGACAACAATTGCTTCACAATACAGTTTTGTTGTCTTTATGGCATGCACAGTCTGTAGACATGTACAGTTTGCAACAAGGAGAATCAACAAAGAGTCAGCAGTCTGGAGGTTTTCACACTTGGCTACACCCATAGACTGTTTACAAGAAGTGGACGTGGCTGCAGTGATGTCAATGTTTTTTGTTTTCTTTTTAAGTACTGTTTGCATCTTGCCTGTCACTATTTTGGCTTTTGGAGACAGAAGTGACTATATTGGGCAAAACAAATGGGGTAATGGGGGAAACTTATGAAGCAAGTGCTAACACAACTTACTGACATGGCAAATATGTTGTGCGTGTCAGCAAACGTACTGACATGCAGAGCAACACACTGTGACAGACTTTTAAGTGTGGCATCTTATCAACAAGTGCAGGACATCGGTCTGTGGGGGGGGGTCAAAAGTAGGTCTGGATATCTGATCAACAGGCTACTGAGCGGTCACTACATCCTACATGGCAGATATCAATGCCTAGTTTTAATCTTAAAATCAAATTAACAAGGGAATGGAGGAATCAAAAACAGAAGAATCTTCTATTGGCTTATTGAATTATGTTTTCTAGATGGAGACAAATTTCTAGTCTAATCTAGTAGCCAACACTGTTGTTACACTCTTTTTTAATATATACATTTTATTTTGCAGTTTTCAGTTATGTTAAAACACAAAAACAAAGGCTCAGATGTGTGTAACAACTGATTAATTAATTAACTAGCCAGTCCTTACTTAAAGAAAAAAGAGGAGCAGAGTCAGAGGACAGTCACTGGTATACAGATATAATTCTTAGTCCAATCTAACTTCCTCCAAGTATGCGAGAAACAGAGTCCAAGCACTTGAAAAAGTGTTTGTAGAACATGTCCTCAAAGACCTGAGCTTTTTCATCTGTATTAATGACAACATATCATTGACCCACATTTGAAAAGGAGGAGGATTTGGAGATTTCCATTCTTTTAATATCAGCCTCTTAGCGATTATCATTCCAAGTTCCAGTGGAAGCTGTAGGACTGCAGGTATATTCTCGACAGTCTGAGACTGCTGTTACACTCTTAAGATACTTCCAATTTGGTTTGGATTTCATCTGCTTGCGACATCTGGAATACCTATGTTTTCTGAGGTCCAGCAGCACTACAGATGTGACATAACTAAGTTAATCCAGCAGCTCCAGACTCATCATGCAACAGAATCTGACAAGCTCAGCTGAACAAAAAGGATCATGTTTTGCAGAAGCATTTACTTTAAGAAGTGAAAATCTTACCAGGGACAAGGCTAAAGTGCCAAAAATAACAGGACATTCTTGAATTGATCAGTCTCGATGAGAAACCTCAGACAGTTAATGAAAATAAGAGCTTATTATATCGTTGGAATAATAATTCAACCAACTTGTTGCATTGTTAGGAAAGTTTAGAAAGCAAAGCAGTGATGCTACACATAATAGAATGATGCCAGTTTTCTCCATAAAGTGAAACATACTCATTAAACACTAGTTAAAACAGTTAAAAATATGATACTATAGGTGTTTTAGGTGTGTTTTTACTTAAGTGTGTGTTTTTATGTGTCTGTTTTTTGGGGGGGTTTTTTTAGATATTTTTACTATATTTGTATCCTATTCTTATCTTATCACGGACACTTGAGCACACACTTTGTTCTTTATGCGCTACGTCGAATGAATGACAATAAATTAACCTTGAACTGGTATCAGATGTGTATTTTGAATTGGCTTGTTTCCAAAGAAGAGGTTGACAAACTGGATTTTTTTTTCTTACTTTAGAACAAGGAAAAGCTGTTAGGTGATGAATCAAACAATATCATCCCTTACCCTCTAGCTAATCAGCAAACAACACCGAAAACACATTTTGCATGCCTAAAATTAACTATATTTTATTTGATTATGAACCTGATAATTGTTGAACTGATATGAAACTCAAAGGACTTAATAAATATGGAACTGAATATCAAACTAAACTGTTAGAAAAGGCAAATTGGAGCTGTTTAAGTAAGTATGTCCAGTGAAGAAGCATAACATTTGCTATCAGCCACTATCTGCGCTAATTAAATCCCTCAAAACTAACACAGCAATGAATGGAGAGCGTGTGGATGCTCCTGACTTTTTTTGTACAATCATAATGACTGCTAGTAGGTTTTCATACTTTGGAATAACAGTATTGTAGCTCTCCACTAGAAGAGATGAGAGGAGAGAAGAGGTCAAGCTAGCAGGACTAAAGAGAAGAGTCTATTTTCCAGGGATGAATGAATAACACACTTGAGTGGTCCATAGAGAGTGGGCAGAGGTCTTTTGTGTAATGGCAGGGTCACAGTCATGGTGACAATAAAAGTCCCCCTGTCATGGGTTAAAGCTGTTTAACCTTTTGATCCTCTTCCATCTTACTATAGTTTGGAGTCTGCAAGGTCTGAGTAAAAGCCAAAGAATTCTCCCACACTCGCACATACACTCATAAGAGAAGCTGGACAAAACAGCTCTGTTTTAATTACTGGCATATTATTGACTAGATAAAGTAGTAACAGAGGCGTGTAAAGTGACAGTACATTCATGTATATCATGTTAAAATATCTACAAATCTAAATGTCGTGTTTTCTTTAATTGGAAGCAAGTCTCTAAAGTTAAAAATGTGATACTATGAAAGAAAAAGTAGTTCAAAGACTCAGGAGCAACACTGTTAAGAATTAATCAAAAGATCTTCAAGTGCTACTGTCACTGGTGCTGTCACAAGAAAAGTTAGTCGTTAAAAAAAAAACAAGTGGAGGCAAGTTTCCAATGAGTCACAGAATAAAGAAGGAAAAGACAGTTACATGAGCAATCACAGCAAATAGAAGTGGATGTGAAATTGCTCATAAACAGCTCAGCAGAAGTCACTGACTCATATTTTATCGTCAGCAGCTACTATTGAAGTGCTCTTGAGCAATTGCTCCAGGGGAAAATGGGAACAGGAGATCTGTTCAGTCATCAAACATCGAGATTGAGAAGGATGTGTCTTTCTAAAACTTTACAGAGAGATTAAATATCAGATTCAGAATTATCATTGTCTTTATCCGCTGATTATATAAACACATATAAGGAAATCTATACCGGTAGATGTAGTTTGTAATAAACCATAAATACAAACTATAACAAAAAAAAAAAAAATTTAAGGAGAGTAAAATAAGAAAAATATAAACTCTAAATGAAGACACAGTATCAGCTTACATACTGTTTCTGCAACTGTGGATAATAAAGAGGAGTATTAAATGTTCATTAAAATAATGTTCTTTACACAAACAATATACGCAAAGGGTGTCACACATATGGCCCACGGCCCAAAATCTGCCTGCCAAAGGGTCCAATTGGGCCTGAGTTTATATGCACGTACAATTTCTAGAGTTTATTGAGGCACAATATTGTTAAAAATTCCCTGATTTTTCTTCATGACTTTCAGGTTCAAGTTATTCAGATCTTTATGTAAACACAGGCTGTTCATAATGTAATTTTACTTTTGGTCACCGTTATTATTTTACTGGTCTGGCCCACTTAGGATAATATTGGGCTGCATGGAGCCCCTAAGCTAAAATGGGTTTGACACGCCTGGTCTCCAGTAATAACATTATCATATACTTGTAATTTTTCTTGTGTAATTTTACTCTTTCACACTAAAACAGAGGAAATTTCAGAGTTGACATTATTTATGAGTTATTATGCTGTTATTTGACTTGAGATCATATTGGGCTGTATGTGGCCCCTGAACTAAAATGGGTTTGACACACCTGATCTTACCAAATGCTTGTAATTTTTCTCGTGTAATTTTACTTTTTCACACTAAAACATAGGGAAATTTGCAGAGTTTATAAGGTATTATTGGACTTGAGATCATATTGGGCTGAATGTGGCCCCTGAACTAAAATGAGTTTGATATGCCTGGTCTACAGTAATAACATTATCAAATACTTGTAACTTTTTGAGTGTAATTTTACTTTTTCACCCTAAAATATAGAGAAAATTTTGCAGTTGCATTATTTATGACTTGAGAACATATTGAGCTGTATGTGGCCCCTGAACTAAAATGGGTTTGACACACCTGATCTTACCAAATGCTTGTAATTTTTCTCGTGTAATTTTACTTTTTCACACTAAAACATAGGGAAATTTGCAGAGTTTATAAGGTATTATTGGACTTGAGATCATATTGGGCTGAATGTGGCCCCTGAACTAAAATGAGTTTGATATGCCTGGTCTACAGTAATAACATTATCAAATACTTGTAACTTTTTGAGTGTAATTTTACTTTTTCACCCTAAAATATAGAGAAAATTTGCAGTTGCATTATTTATGACTTGAGAACATATTGAGCTGTATGTGGCCCCTGAACTAAAATGGGTTTGACACACCTGATCTTACCAAATGCTTGTAATTTTTCTCGTGTAATTTTACTTTTCACACTAAAACATAGGGAAATTGGCAGAGTTGACATGATTTGTAAGGTATTATACTATTGTTTGACATGAGATCATATGTATGTGGCCCCTGAACTAAAATGAGTTTGACACGTCTGGTCTACAGTAATAACATTATCAAATACTTGTAATTTTTCTAGTGTAATTTTTTCCTTTCCACACTAAATATTTCAGAGTTGACGTTATTTATGCCTTGAGATCATATTGGCCTGTATGTTGGCCCTGAACTAAAATGAGTTTGACACGCCTGGTCTTACCAAATGCTTGTAATTTTTCGAGTGTAATTTTACTTTTTCACACCAAAACATTGGGAAAATTTTGGAGTTTACATTATTTATGAGTTATTATGCTATTACTTGGCTTGAGATCATATTGGGCTGTATGTGGTCCCTGAAGTAAAATGAGTTTGACACGCCTGGTCTACAGTAATAACATTATCAAACACTTGTAATTTTTCTAGTGTAATTTTTTCCTTTCCACACTAAAATTTCAGAGTTGACATTATTTATGACTTGAGATCATATTGGCCTGTATGTGGCCCCTGAACTAAATGAGTTTGACATGCCTGGTCTTGCCAAATGCTTGTAATTTTTCTAGTGTGATTTTACTTTTTCACACTAAAACATAGGGAAATTTGCAGAGTTGATGTGATTTATAAGGTATTAATTATTATTTGACATGAGATCATATTGGGTTGTATGTGGCCCCTGAACTAAAATGAGTTTGACACGCCTGGTCTTACCAAATGCTTGTAATTTTTCTTGTGTAATTTTACTTTCTCACACTAAAACATTGGGAAAATTTCGTAGTTGACATTATTCATGAGTTATTATGATATTATTTAACTTGAGATCATATTGAGCTATATGGAGCCCCTGAACTAAAATGGGTTTGACACGCCTGGTCTGCAGTAATAACATTATCAAGTACTTGTAACTTTTTGAGTGTAATTTTACTTTTTCACACTAAAACATAGGGAAAATTTTGTAGTTGACATTATTTATGACTTGAGATCATATTGGCCTGTATGTGGTCCCTGAACTAAAATGAGTTTGACACGCCTGGTCTTACCAAATGCTTGTAATTTTTCTTGTGTAATTTTACTTTCTCACACTAAAACATTGGGAAAATTTCGTAGTTGACATTATTCATGAGTTATTATGCTATTATTTAACTTAAGATCATATTGAGCTATATGGAGCCCCTGAACTAAAATGGGTTTGACACGCCTGGTCTGCAGTAATAACATTATCAAGTACTTGTAATTTTTCTAGTGTAATTTTACTTTTTCACTCTAAAACATAGAGAAAATTTCGTAGTTGACATTATTCATGAGTTATTACGCTATTATTTAACTTGAGGTCATATTGAGCTATAAGGAGCCCCTGAACTAAAATGAGTTTGACACGCCTGATCTACAGTAATAACATTATCAAACACTTGTAATTTTTCTAGTGTAATTTTACTTTTTTCACACTAAAACAGGGAAAATTTCAGAGCTGACATGATTTCTAAGTTACTCTGCTATTATTTGACTTGAGATCATATATGGCCCCTGAACTAAAATGACTTTGATGTCCCTGACATAACCTTTTTCCATCTTATCCATTAATTTTGATGAGCACAAAGAGGAGTATCACAGGTTGAGATCAACTTCTCCCCCTTTACAGAGTGTCCTTAAACGCCTCCTCCCCCATATATCCATGTGTCAAAGCAGCGGGGGACTCGCCAAGCCAGCGCCAAATGTTTACGTTCCAATGAATCAGAGCCAGGCAGAGGTTTGGTGTGGACAGGGAGGGGACACATCGGCTGTAGAATGCCTGTAGAATTCTTGCCACCATGGCACTTGGCAGGACATCAGTGTGTGCGGGAGCCTGGTGGGGTAAAGCCTGCAGTCAGTCAGCGACGCAGAGTGAAAAAACTTCCAGAAAGCACCACGCTGTTGGCCGAGACACATTTCAGCCGCAGCCTCCAAACAAACACGACCTCTCACTCTCATTTTCGGCTCCGTGATACTCAACATTCCTGCTTTTGGGGACTTAATTCACACACCAACCAGGCTACGGTGCGGTGGTAGATTTAAAGCCGTTGTCTGCGGTTTCGACGCGGTCAACCATCTCAACTCAGCCACGCGCAATGAATAAGTTTTAACCAACACAAAGTTATTGAATCCAAACAATGCCAGATGTATCCGCTGTGTTTTAACAGACTTGGGGCTTACCTTTGTGAGTGCAAACTTCACCTGAAGTTATCTGCAGCCCCGGGGAATCCGTGCAGCAACTTGCTCGCTCTCAACGCACCGCTGTTGTTCAACTTGTGGTGAAGCAGCTTCAGCTCGAGACTCCAACAGCCGCCGTCAATGTAGCGCGAGCGGGCATACTACTTCCGCTAGCCGGTCCGTAAATAAAAGCACCGGCGGACGGGACGTAAACGACACGGCTCGTATGGAACTGTTTAATAACCTACGGTGAAATAAAACCCGTCTGTGATAAAAAGTAGTTTGCTGTAAGAAGAGAATGTGTCGTTTTGTGTCATGTTTTTAAAGCGGACGCTTACAAATGAAGTCACGCGAAAGCTTTTATTTTGAACAGTATAAAGCAAGTTCCGGTAAGTGGGTTTGTGACGTTAGCGGAGATAATAATAATAGTAATAATAGATAATTGAGTGGCTGTTTCTCTCACTTTGCTATTAAATGCCATGTAATAAAAAAAGAAGTAAAAACAGAATACAATTAATAATATGGTATATACCATAGACTATAATAGCATATAAAAGATATAAATCAAATCTATTTACAGTGCTAGTAAAGTAAGTAATAGAAGGTGCATAAGGAAACAAAACAGTGGCAGATATGATAAATAACAGATTTAAGTTTACTAAGTCTTAACTCTAATTTGATTCAATTTTTTTTTATCATTCACTATTAATTCTGATTCTATCTATCTATCTATCTATCTATCTATCTATCTATCTATCTATCTATCTATCTATCTATCTATCTATCTATCTATCTATCTATCTATCTATCTATCTATCTAATGATTTGTTAACTAAAATGAAAATGCTGTCATTTTTCTGTTTTCCTTTGTGACTGACCCTTTTCCAGTATTCACACCTCAATGACCAACATTTTATTACTATAAACACAACATACTTTCTATACTGTACATATTTTTCGTTGTGTGATCCATAAAGCATCTTCTCATTACCTCTAAATCTCTAAAAAAAAAAAAAAAAGCATTATTTGTTAAAAAGCATCACACTAAGTAAACAGGAGCAGACATTTGCCAGTTGGTGAACAAATCTCTATCTACACTTTCATCTCTTGACAAGTGTTTTCACAGAGAATTATCTATTTATGTCTTGGAACGCTCTTGGTTTTAGGTTTGTCTGTATATCCTTCTCACTGGGTCACATGTAGCCTCAATTAATTTTTCATTTTATTCTAATGATGTTTTCACTTTTGGATATAAGCAAATTGTCCAGTCAGTGCTGGCATTTGCATTCCTCCGACTTGTAATTCCCAGGCAAGTTAAATCAGTGAGGTACATTCCAATGAAATCAATTATCACGGAGGAATTCTGCTCTGTAAGGGTAAAACTACACAGAAAACTTTCTTTTCAAAGTCTCCTACTTGCAGCTGCTTATGTTGAGATTGTCAGAAAATTAGCACTGCATGTGAACTCAAAAAGCACTGCATAGCTGTATATATGATGCATTTTCCTTTCCCACTCCCTGCAGTTTCCCTCAGCTGGACCCCACAAATCAATAATGAATGCAAACTGAATGAATGTTTCTTTATACTGAATTCAATAATAACTTAATTGTACATGGAGTTGCTTAATACAGTGTTTCCTTTAAGAAAGCTAGATTTATGGACTATCACATGCTGCAGATAACTTTCCCCAGTTCATGTTTCTGTGCCTGTACATCCCCTTCTAAAATGTACTTCACCCTATGTTGGTTGGACTGAAGACTTCCCCTTATGTTTCACTGCTGTCAAAACAAGATTATAGCAGGTGCTTCTTGCTACTTGTTTCTCACACAAACCTCAGTGTGCACATGGTAATCATGTTACTATACATTATATATGTAAAGAGATGCCAGCATTAGAAATGAACGACTACTTCGCACCAGGATTGTAAATGTTTGAACATGTGTCGTGAAGTGAGAGGTGGACTATCATGCTGAATTGGCAGCTTGGACTTTCTTGCACATGGAAACCCAACACTCCAGGCCACTAGGCCCAATGTTAAGAATGTCAAACACTCAGCAATACATTTTCTTACAGTTCAGTGGGTGCTCAGCATGGCAGTGATATAAACAGTTGCAGGTTTCAACATGAAACCGTTAAGAAATCTCATAACTCTCTTGTGGCCATTTGCCATCTTGTTTATATTAAAAAAGACGAGGGCAACTCACTTTGATGCTAGCCTCTCAGCTCTTTTAATTATCCTAATACCACTAGTGAACTTGACTGTGGCAAACCTTCAGAAGAGCTGAATTGATTTCAATCCGTCTGAAATGGCTCACAGGCCATCATTAGATGTGCAGGAATGTAATTCCGATGAATGACATGGATTATTAACTTCAAAAAGATTATGTGCCTGTGGATAACCCATCAACAGTAAATAAAATGCTGAACCAAATGCTAGTGGAGAAGCATCACTGTTGGCAGAAAGGATAAAAATTTCATCATCCAAAATATGAAACTCCACCATGGCTTTCATGATGTATTTCCATCAAAATGTTTTTTTTTTAATTAAAACACAAAAATGTAAACATATACAAGTTAAAAAACATTTGACAAACATTTACAATATGAGATATCTGATGAGAAAGGCTATAATATCGATAGATGCAGTAGAATTTCTTGCTCATGTGAAATGTAAAATAAAATAAGTTGAGATGCATTTCACTATGGTCAACTACTTAATCTCTTACCAACAGAAGTGCCACAGTGTATGTGATTAAGCCTTTCCACATATTTGTCTATAGGAACAGTGCCATCTGCTGTTACAGAGGTAGAGGGGAGGGACCGCACACGTGCACACACCAAGAGTGATCTTTACTACAACTCACTGCAATGCAGTATGAAAACGCTTGCATATTGCTCGTCTCAGCTGCAATGCCATTCGTCTTTAGGACTAAAAGAGCCAAGTTCATGTCATAGAGCCCCAAATATGAAGCCAATTACCTATGGGGTTACGTTGATGAATCACATATGATCTGTAAGGTATACCGCCATCCAATGTAGCTGATTCATGAAGATCCACTGAAAACCAAAATGATAAACATCTGAGCTATGTTATGTTCTTAATTATCAGTTAGTACAATATATACTAGTTAGTATACCAATCTGGAGTAAAATACTGGGCAAAATCATATTTAGTGTTGTTGGACAAACTCATCAACCTCCTGATGCCTCCTCCATCCAACCTCACTGCTTCAGTAAACGATACTGTGTTTTCACATTGCTGCTTAGCAGGCGACAAATTCCTACACTGATGCGAATTGAAATGACTTCACCAAAACTGCTGCAGCCTGAATATGTGGTGAATTAAAGACCACAGCTTCGAGGGACATTTGAATACTTGAGCACTGGCAGCTGATGTCATGATGTCATAAAACCCTGTCACCAGAACCGCACCCTGGAGGCTTGAAATGATAATTGCAGCAGCTGCTTTGGTAAGCCACTGAATCCAGTCCTTTTTCAGTAAGAAGTGATGCATTTACAACGTTTAGCTTCGGAAGGTGCAAGAAAAATCGGGCTCATTAACTGCATAAAAATATTCATCACACTTAAAATCCTTCCAGCACCTCTATCATCAGTGCTATAATGCCGTAGTAACATTTTACCCCATTTCATCCATATGAAGTAAAGCAAATGAGGATTTCCTTCTTGCTACTTGACAAGATCCATACTCCCTAAATCCTCAGTTTCCTGTTTTGTTTTTGTTTTTTTCAGAACGTTGTAAAACATAATCAAAAGACACACAACTTGTCAGAGCTGTCATCCATTCGTCCAGCCACCTTGAAAATGCCATGCTGTGTATCTCTCTGCATCAGTGCTTTGAGGTGAGTGTTAAGGTGGAGGAGACGCGGAAGATCTGAGGCAGCATGTTGCTCAACTGGTAGAACATCTCCTCTGAAATACTCTGTCAATACAAAGGGAGACCGGCAAGGATTAGTGAGCAGCAAGGGAGCAAGATTCCTGCGACAACAAGAAACCTTGGTGTGCAAGCAGTGACGACTGAAGTGAAGCGGTGCCCATGAAAGCAAAAATACATCTGGAGTGTTTGTGTACAGCATGGTGTTAACAGCCCCAGCGGTGCCCTTTAGTTCACACAGTTCATCACAGAGTCTTTTTCCCGAGGGAACAGTAGTCAAGATGCTGAAATTGTTGTGAGCTATGGCAGCTGTGACTTTAAAGGAAACCATACCGTGTCACTCCAAGCATCAGCACCCGTCAATAAGAATGTTAAGTATTAATCTTTAAGTGCAAACACAGTCACGCACGCATGCACCGCTCAACCGCACACAAACACGCAGCATATATTTAGCCGCAGTGTTTCTGTGAAGCAGAGGAAACAATGTCATCCCGGAGTGCTATTTTGAATGGTGTCTGAGCATGTAGTTGACAGGAAGCTGATACAGTCGGAGTCTTTTGATGCCGCTGGTTTTATCATCTTAACATGTCAACGTTAGACGTACTATAGGCTCTACTACCTTCCTGGCAATCCACAAAATCAGAATGTATACAAGATCTAGCTAAATAAAAATCATAGTTGCACTTCTAACATCAAGACAAATTATGATACAAGATCATAATCATGCTCTAATTCCCTTTCTTTAAATGTAAACCAATGTCTGGCAGACGTATTTGTGTTATTCCTTTAGACATAAAGTTATACCTGGATTTCCGCCTAAGTTCTAGATGTTGTCTTGGTGTTGAAAAGCTGCATGTAATCCCACTTCTTATCAGGCTCACAGTATGTGGATGAGTCTCCAAGCGTACTTTTATCACAGTGGTGTTTACAGATCGGCAGAGCCTAAAGCTCTATAATCCATTATTTTATGTTGAGCTTTTCAAACGTACTCTTGTTTGCTTGCAAAGGTATGTACTCACGGCCAGGTGTGCCTTTTGTGATACTGTGTACATGCCTTAAGAGCAGTACATACGGCATTTCTGGTGAATTAAGTTGGTACATCACTAGCAGGTAATACTCAAAGAAAGGCTATAAAGCATTAGCTATAAGCTGCGGAACTACATTAAAGGGGTACATTCGGATCTTACCTTTGGCACTAGAAACTGGACTGTGCGTGAGATACCTCCATCCCATGAGGCCATCTCCATCATGAATCCTGGAAATGGACAAGATTTCAAGCCACTTGTACTGAATGAACTACCATCATCCTACATAAATAAAATCAATCCATCGCGTGTTTATTCAAGGGTTACTTTCTCACAAACTGCTGTGGCCAGCAATTTCCAACATTTCCCAGAATGAGTTGTAGCAAACCCAAGAAGATGGAGAGAAAGTGGTTCACTGATCAAAAGGAAGCAAAAGTTTTGTCCTCTTCATTGTGGCTCTAATACATCTTTGGTCTGCAGTGCATTATAGTACTTTGACAGGGAAAAAATGGAGATACATGATGTGGATTTTCATTCGTCTTGTAATAATGAAGTTCTAGCTAAAGCATTATGGCTCTGTACCAAATGGTAATCAACAGACACATGGATGAAGTGAGTGATGAAAAAGCAACACATTTCATACTCGCTTTCTAACTTACCTTTAACACATTTGAAAACCAACTCAGCCCTCTTAAGACACCAGGGTATGGTCATTTCCTGCAGAGAGATGACAAAGAAAGAATATAAAATGTGATTTTTAGAATAAAAACACAGAAGAAATTCTATTTCTAAATCATAATACTAAGAATCCACTCTTTTGAGTGTTGTTTTGTAGTCTTATTTCCATATTTTTGCCCTTCTTTTCTCATTGAAAATTATTCACTAAGGGTTTTTTACTGTTAGACTTGGGTGCATAACCCAACTTTAGATATACCGCTTCAATACTCAAGAACCCTTGAGAAAATATATACTCATATTGGATAGAGCAGAGAATGTTTTTATTCCCTGGAAATCAATTTTTAAAAAGCCTATATTGTTAAATATATTATTCCATGGATACTGGAGTTGTGTGTTGACTTAATAAATTAGCAGATTTGTTGCACATTCTTTGAGCTATTATCCAAAAATTGTAATAGGTTCAAATTAATGAACCAATATATTTATACAGATAGTTTTATTTATCCTGATTCAGGATGATTACATTCATATGCTCCACTTAGGCATAGTAGACCACATTAATATTGCACAGCCGTCAGTCCAGGGGATGCAGTAAATATTAAATAGGAAGGTGCAAGGACAAATAAAACGTGTGAGAGTAAAAGGTATAATGCAATTATACAAGAATAAAACACGATAATAGAATAGGAAGCTAATAAGCACATACAAAACATTTCACCAATGTACACAAATGCAGACATGGGCAGCTATCAAGTGGTTTGTGCTAAATACTTGGACTGAACTTTTCATTTATTCACAGTAGCTACTCTGCATTTTAGTCAAAAATGACACAAAGCATGCGCCATCATTGAAATATCATCAGCATATCTTCTCCAGGCTGTTACAGCAAGTGCAAGTGCAAGTGCAATCATACAAATACCTAGGGACGATAATTGATGACAAAACTGAGTTTTAATGAAAACTGTAGATCTGTGTGTAAAAAGGGCCATCAGCGCCTCCACTGCCTTAGAAAACTGGCACACTTCCACATTGACCGAACCATTTTAACTTTGTTTTATTGTTCCTTTATTGAGTCTGTTTTATCTTTTGTCTGGTGGGCATGGTTCGGTCAGACCTCAGTTGGCAGAGAGAAACTCACTAAATCAAATAGTGAGATGGTCCAGTCGCCTGATTGGTGAATCCCAGTCTTGTCCCGCCTCCCTGTACACTAAACAGGTGCAGAGGATGGCTTCATCAGTTCTTAACAATGACTCCCATCCTTTACGAGGTGGATTTCAACTCTTTCCTCTGGACGGAGGTTCTTAGTCCCAAGGTGCAGACACAGCGTTATAAAAATAGCTTTGTCCTGTCGCCATCACTAGCTCAATAAGAAATAGTGACATTGCACTTTACTAACTTATTTAGTTATTTATTCCATTTCTTTGCTCTATTTATTATTATTGTGACTTCAAATTTTAAAATTTAAAATTTTATGTTCTTATCCTGGTTTTTATCCCAGATTGTTTTTATTTTTATCTTCTCTGGTTTTTTATTGTGCTTTTATTGCATCTTGTTTTTATTTATTTGATCTTATTTATTTTATTCTTTTACTTATCCATGCTGCTATACAGATGAATGGTGGAACACTGAGCACTTTTTGTCCTGTCTTTTTGCTCTGTCTGTAAGCGTGATCAAGTGCCTGTCTTGCATGTTCAATGTATGTGTTGTTGTAATGCCAAGGCAATCACTTAGACTGCAAACAAATCTACCTACGGGTATAATAAAGTAACCTTGACCTTGACCTTGACAGCAGCAAAAGTTGAATAGTTATACGAGTAGTCAACTAGAGAATATAGAATTTTCAGGTTCTGCTCTGGCGAAGCAATGCTGAAATGGAAAACATGGACAGACAGAAATGAAAACAGCAAAAGGAACCAACCCAACACATAACTGATGAAATGTAACAAGTTTGGTAAAAGATATTGACCACTTTTCCAGTTGTGCAATGAAAGCCCATAACTCTTTCCATTATTCTAGCGCCCCCTTGTGGCAGAGAGGTTGCCATGTAACAGAGGGCAACACTAAGAACTTGTAGCAAACTTAAAAATAATCGATAGGTTTTCCAGTTATGCTCCTGAACGAAATGTGACTGACATACTGGAAAGCACATAGCTCCACAAAAAAAATGTTGAAACCTAGCATCTATAATAATCTGCTCGATAAAAATCAGTGCCAGTAAAGACTTGCTAATAAATACCAAGACATCACATAAGAAGGCCTTTCCAACACCAATACATTGTACAGATTCAAGTCTTCTTATGTAAATGAGACAGTGCATTATATACCTATTAACTGGGTCATACGCTGTGTCCTCTCAGGTGACCACACGTCAGATGGTAGCACTTAGTTAATCAGAACTGGCCTTTACACATTCTGCTGCTCTAACGGCCTTAGTTTGCCATCTGTGCACGTCACTCGTCATCCCCCTTCAGGTGACCGGTTTGCACACGGTGACCTCAGCAGGTAACCGCAAATGTAGAGTACCTTTGTACAATGTGAATCATCAAAAGGTAGAGTTTATGAAGACAGAGGCATACACAGCTTTTCCCCAGTGAGAAATCTATGAGATCAAAAGATCTAGGATCTAGGAACGTCAGCAAGTTTCACATTCAGGCCCATATCACCCAACATCATCTATGAACAGAGCCTGAGACAGCTTGAATAATGGATCTAGAAACAACTCTGCATATTTTAAGTTTTTTGTACGCACTAGATCTGTTACCACTGTGGAGTTTGACGTTGCTCTAAAGGGAGCAGATGTCTCTGCCCTGTAATTGAGGCACGGAGAAGTATTTTTTTACAATCATAAAATGATCACCAGCAGCCCTGAGATTGTGTAAGACTCACTGTCTGCAAACAAGCTCTCTAACATAGCTTTTAAGGGTGTTCAATTTCCTTTCCACAAGCTTTTAACGTGTACTAATTTTGTTCATTGAGCAATTGTTTTGTATTCTCTTTCCTTTAAACTCCAAAAGCTCTGAGGGGAAAACAATCCTCCAAAAATAAAACTAAGAGGCGCAGCGCTGTTATTTTATTTTGATGGCAGTCTGTTCTGCTGAGGAAAACTAGCCAGTTGTTTTAGAGCCAAAACACAAGGATGGTTGCACAAATATCTCCACCAAATGGGAAACATGACAGAAAGACGATGGCAGGCTCCGAGTTTTGGTTGTCTAACCCAAAGCTATCAATTAAAGATCCTCCAGTTCTTGAGGCTTCAACATTGGAAGACTTTAATATAAACAAAGACTCTTAATTAGACACAAGAAGGAAAAAAGGCACAGTGGGCATGTTGTGGCACAACAAAAGCTTAAGCAGAATTTACTTTTCATCTTACAGGATTTCTGACTTTATGAGGTTTTATTTTTCATCCTTTGATGGTACAAGATGAAGCTGGCCATTAAGTCGACAAAAAAAAAATCAAATTCTTTAATAAAATTTGTCCAAATTCTAGATAGAACAGCCAAATCCACCTTAGCTGGATCAGATGCTGGTGTGAACATGGGCTCCGTTATCAGTCAGTGAAAGCTTCCTCTGTTTCTCTCCCTACAGTGTGTGAGCGCAGAGTGCCACTGTACATAACAGTCTGAGTTTTCTGTTCCGAGTAAACAGAAAGGTTCATGACTCTCTGCTTTGCTCGTCTGCTTTTAAACCTGGAAATGTTTGGCGGTAGGCTGGATTCACAGCCAACGCTCACCAGGGCCAGACCACACCTGAGGATACACTGTGTAACAAGTACAGATGGAATATAAAGCTAAATGGCGCCATCAGAGATTTGTTATTTCAGCTTCCCATCTTGTTGATGGATTAAGAATGTGCAAATCACCTCATCAGTCATGCAGAACTATTCACAGCTGCTTCTCTGACCTCTGACATGTCGTGAACCAGCAGCAGAGGGACCGTGACAGTGGTAATGTCATGTGTGCAGCAGACCTTCAGGAGTTCTTAAGCCCATGATAGCTGGGTCACGGGCGGTGATGTTCCCTGAACGGACGTTGTCATCCACGCACAGGTGAAATACAACGTGGACTTCTGACAGGTTGGAAGCCGTGAGATGTAGACTCACCTTGACAGAAAAAAAAGCCAAGTGAAAATACTGAGCATAAAGCAGCAAAATATTTCAGGAATCTTTGTTTTGTTTGGCTGTGATTCCATCAACAAGACACCAGACAAAACAAACTGCAATTATTACCTGGTAGGATGTTTGAGGGATTTCTTTCAACATTTTGCTTTTATCTTCACCTCCATTTCTTGGGATTTCTGGAATAAGAGGAAAAAAAGAAACATCCAGTAGATCAAAAAAAAAAAGCCCATAAATATCCTTGATAGCAGCTGGACTCTCATGACACTTGTCAACTCACAGGAATGTTTCCATGCCAAACCTCCCTCAATAAGCCCTCAGCCCTCGCTGTGATAAGGATCTAGACTAGGTTTTCAATCAAATCTCTACTTCCTGACATATTTAAATCCCCTCTCATCTGCTGGAAAGTCACTGTCACTCTCCATATCTGCAGAACACTATTAGCACAAAGTTCATCTGTGGCCATGTCCATACAGTAATGTACAGTCACGGAAAAAATAATCAGACCATCAAAAGTCATTAGAAACACTGGTTATGCAATCAAGTACTAAGTCCTGGGTGTTCCATGTGACTAAAACAGACAGAAAAGAAAACATGAAACGCCTAAAAGCACTTGTTTTGGCAGTACAATGCCATAGCTAGTGGTGTAAGAACTTAAGCGATTTTGGTTACCATAATTTTCGGACTATAAGTTGCAACTTTTTACACACGCTTTGAACCCTGCGGCTTAAACAATGATGTGGCTAATCCACCGTCAATCAAATGCACTCGCACTAAATTCTTCAGATCAGTCATTTTGCGTGTCATGCACACACCTCATCATGGAAAACACACGAAGAAATGCATATGAGGCAGCTTTGAAGTTAAAAGCGATCGCTGGCTGTCGAGAAGGAAATAGAGCAGCTGCACGTAAGCTTGGCATCAATGAATCGATGGTGAGACATTGGAGACGGCAGCATGCGGCTTATTTTCAGGTGTGCTCAATAGCCCAGAAAGTACGGTATTATCAAGAAAACCATGGAAAATGACTAGATATCAGCTCTTAAATTAAACTCTTATGAGCTATTTTTGTTGTTATCATTATATTTTTCCAAACAAATGTACCTTTAGTTGTAAAATGAACAAGAAATTGAAGAAAACAAGGGTGGTCTAATAATTTTTTCCGTGACTGGAGACAGCTCGCCTTGAAACCTGAATTGAATTCTCAGGTTGCCATTATCAGAGTAAAGCTAAAAATCACGCTAAGTTCCTTAAACATCGTGGGTATGTTGTGGAACTGGGATAAATGGAAAGTAAATAGGAAAAGCAATGGGTCACATGTTGAGCTGTGTTTTTAAATTTCTGAAAAGGCTGAAGCTTTTAGTCTTTTCTTAAAGCACAATAGTTATGTTTCAATGCAAATGTATGGCATGTCTAACAAATTGGAAATCTACAAAAGATAATGCAAATTCCTGTCAGGACATTATCCATTTTGCCCTATTCAGCTGACTTGGATGTTGAGTAAACTCCAGCAATTTCATTAAGTTTGTGGAAGATTTAGGGACAGACAGTCGTAAGAAATATATATAATTTCACATAAATTTGGACTATTATTGATATATCTTTCTCTACAAACCTGGAGCTGATGATTAACAGCATCCAAAAAGGCATGGGTGTTGCAACTAAGCCTTATAACAGTGGGGAAAAACCCTAGTAAAAGTTGCATATATTAACACTTTTGCAATTTTGAGTTTATTTTATCATTTTCAGAAGTTCCACTCTAATTAAAAATGTGCATAAAATACAGCTGGGTGAAAACACACTAATTATTTCTCCATAACAGCTGTAATGTCAGAAAGAACTAAAGAAGCCACAAGTCTAACCAGGTTGGTCTTTCTGTTTGCTGCTCCGCTGGGCTCGGGCATACAGAACCAGCTGCTGCACCTCCTCCAGCTGCCCCTCCAGACAGGGAAAGTGGAAATCCGTACACTCCTTTGCTACTGTTGCAAAGTCTGGAAGATTCAACACAAGAAAAGCAAACAATGAAGCTCATATTTGAACATGAGCAACTGTCATAACATACTTAAGAGAAACAATTCAGGTGAATAAAGGGACACTGACAAAAAATTTGTGGAACAACAGGCAAAACAGCCAGGATAATCATCAGGAAGGACTGAGATATAAACAGTAGAATTAACTGGTGCTAATGTTTAACCAAGAACCACAAACTTCATACAAATGATTGTTAAGGAGGTAAACATTCTGACAATTTAGAGCAGTGGTTCAGAACTGGTCTGGCTTCAGGCCCCCCCCCCCCACCCCCCCACCCCCCCCCCACCCCCCCCACCCCCCCCCCCCCCCCCCCCCCCCCCCCCCCCCCCCCCCCCCCCCCCCCCCCAATGACAAGCTGCAACCCAAATTGATCAAACTTAAACTCCTCAAATTTATTTAACCTGAGATAATACAGAATATCACAGTATGCCAACACAGAAGACAGGTTTAATGATAAACCAAAATGACCAGCAGGTAGTAATGCTAAAGAGGGAAATATTCCCTTTAACACTAAATTGGGTACATTTTAACCAAAACTTTATAGTGTACTCAGTAAAAAATTAGAAGTGCAGTCAGTCACTTATTCAAGCATTAACCATAAAGCTGGCAGAACAATGAGAACATTTAAGTAAGAGACATTTTTAACACACGTGAAATAAATTCAATTAATTAAGTGCAACTAGTGTTTCTTCACATTACTTTCTGCCCAAAAAGGCCCATGACCACTGAACATGGGTTTATGACCCACTTTTGGGTCAGTACAGAATCACTGATTTAGAGGGATAAACAGCCAAGCAGATTCTCATCTTTACAGAAACAGAAAAGAAATCCTGCCTTTTAAAGCTCATGCTGGAAAAAATCTAAATCTTACCAAGTGTATTTTCTCATTTCTAGTCAAAATATCTCATCATGCTTAAAATAAGACATAATCACCTAAAGAGTAACTTTTCAGTGAGATATAAGAACTTATTTTTAGACAATAGATCTTGAATATCTTATTTCAAGAAATCTTACCAAGATGATTTTCAGTTCCGTTGGCAGATTTTTCTTGCTTGAATTAAACAGAAAAAAAGCTTGAATTAAGCAAAATAAATCTGCCAATGGAACAAGTGAAAATCATCTTGGTATGATTTCTTGACATAAGATTTTCAAGATCTATTGTCTAAAAATAAGTTCTTATATCTCACTGAAAAGTTACTCGTTAGGTGATTATGTCATATTTGAAGTATGATGAGATATTTCGACTAGAAATGAGAAAAAGACACTTGGTAAGATTTGATTTTTGCAGTGCACCACATAATTACACTTAAAAGATTTTCACCTCTCTTGATGCCACTGTAGGAGTTGACCCTGTTGTCGCCCAGCAGCACCAGACCACAAAGTGAGGAGGAGTAGAGTGAGAGTGCCGTCTGTAGCCGTCGCAGCTTTGCTCCACTGCTGCCATGTCGACGGTGTTTACAGAAATCCAACACGTCTGCGCGGACCAGACGCAGGTTGTGCGGTCTTCACTGAGCACCTGGTCGGGACAAACAAAACAGCAGATGCAAAAAAAAAAACATTACAGATCATCATTACACTGTGCAGGAACCAAATACATGGAAAGCATTTTATTGTACAAATACCTAAGTGAATGGTGAAGCTCTCCTCCAGCTGAGGCTGCTCTTCGTAAATCCTGGTCCCGGAATCTGCAGTTCTGACAGGCTTGGCTGCACTTTATTTCTTCACTGTAACATTAAAAATGCAAGCGCATCCGTCCAGTTATATTACAAAAAATAATATCAATTTCAGTTCAGTTCAGTTTCAGTTTAATGTCCCATGCATGTACAAAGAAAAAAGGTTTGATTTTCATTGTTCCTTGACAATAAAAGGTTCTATTCTATTCTATCTTTCTATTCATTCTATTCTATTCTTTCTATTCTATGACAGCCAAGGAGCAAGTTGTAACTTCATCTAGTACAATAAAAGATAAAAAAGGCAATTATACAACACAAAGCTAATTATTCCTCTGTATGAATATTATATATGGTTCACAGGCTGATTTAATATACCGTACAGGAAACTGTTTATTAATTGATAAGGCTACATGTTTTAGTCATTCTCAAAAATAAGAATGCAGTGGATCAAAAACCTTCCACCAAAAGCTTTAATCACAACTGTTCTACACATGAGACGGGCTGGGTGTCAATCAAAATTTTCTAGATCAGTATTAACACAAGAGAGTGATTTCAACGCTAACTGATACACAATACCAATTTCCTTTTAATGAAAAAGAAAATTACATGACACATTTCAGCACAAATCTTAAATGTTATTTTTCAGCTTATTTGCATTTTAATTAACCCACTTAACACAACATGAACATGTCTCTTTAGAAAATGACATTAAGAAAAATCTACAAAAGCACAGATTATTTACTCTTTAGAGACAGAAATTTGGAATAAAAAAACCAAAAAAAAAACATAAAACCAATCAATGACGGGCAGTTTTGATACTTTATAATATTTAAGCAATTCAGCAAATACCAAGGTACTACTAAGGTACTGAAGTTTGAACCCAGCTCTACACATGACAAAGATCAAGTATTTTTCTGTATAGTTTCAGAACAATACATCCGGAAAAACTGATAAAGCAGCAAATGTCAGAAATTTGGCACAAATAGTGGGTTATTACACCCGTTTTGAGACTGGATAATATAATGCAACCCAATCTCCAGCCGATTATTATCACAAAGAAAAAAACAAAACACCCTAAATATCAGTGTTGTGTAATATTGGGCATTTAACAGCACAAAAAGCTTTTACTCTCAGAAGGGAAAAAAAAGTTAAATTTTATGGTAATTTCAAACTTAACTACAAAACTGAAAATGAGAAACTTTTAATTTATTTATTGTGGGTGACCTCATGCAGTCCTAACAGCAGTGGCTTCACACAGCCCACACTTTTGGATAACTGGTCTAGATTAAATCTTTAGACACAAAACTTCATCCACACACACACACAACACACACACAAACACACACACCACACACAGACGACCTCAGGTTCTGTCTTACAATTGAATCTTTCTTAATATTAACTAGACTGAATATAATAAGTGTTCTGGGTGCTGAGGTAGAATTTATTAGTTCCACCCACACAACAACATAATGATATTCATCAGTAAGAAAAGCATGCAGGGTCAGCACACTGTCTGAGACGCGCTTTGCATTCAGGTCCTGCTAGATGTGCGTTTTGATGGAATATCCAATATATGCAGAGAAGGCATGTAAGACCTGAATGTAAAGCACCAATCAGCAGGACTACTCCACTATAATATTCTTTTTCCTCCCGCTTATCCCAAGATGCCAGTCAAACTGATACTGCAAAGCTAAGCATCAGTCAAACTAAGATGAGTTTTTGACCTCTTGTAATCGCTTCAATTTCTATGTAAATCTTGCCTACACTTCAAAGGGGAAACAGAACTGTTGTGCTTTGGATTAAAACTGCTGCAGAAGCGGCTGAGATCCTCTTAGTGAAGGGTCCGTTTGACCTCAAGTTAGATCTAGATTAATACTAACTCCACAGGCACTTGATGTTGCAGTTCACACATGGCTCAAAGCTATGTATTATTAATTTCATTTGTCTCCTTTAACAACCTGTTCCTGTTACGTCTAGTTTCTGTCCTATAAGCCACCAATTATTTTAGAGTTGTGAGAAAGAGAAAGTATACCCTGTTTTAATTCTAAGGTTTTATGAACCAGGATACATTAAAAAAAAATCATACTAGGTTCTAAAATTATTTAACTCTAACCACAGGTGTAAAACAACACACAACAGATTCCATGTCTTTATTTATTCAACATAAATTAAATTAAAATGGATTTCATGAGTGGAAAATTAACCACATCTCATTAACTTGTAGAACCAACCTTTAGCAGCAATAAGTTCAATCCA